>NC_081181.1:58749935-59049935 GCF_029867415.1 Vicia villosa | reverse complement strand
GCTGCTGTTTAGGAGAGAGACTGCATGCTTCCTTCTTGTGTATCTTTGAGCATTTGAAAATCAGATGGATTGAAATATGAATAAATATGATGGGCAAATTTTGGGGTATGACACTTCCCATTCACTCTTAAAATCCTGCGATCTTCTGCCAATTCTTCTATCTCATAAGCATTATTTGAAAACACTTTTAAGATTAGAAAAGGTCATTCCCAGTGTGGAGACCATTTGCCTAAAGCCTGATTCTTTCGATCTATAGGCAAAATAACTTTCCAAACTAAGTCATTCTTAATAAATGTTTTACCTTTCACCTTTTTGTTTTATGCTCTCGACACCCTTTCTTTTTGCCTTTTTATCATTTCCAACGCTCGAAGTCTATCTTCTTCCAGATCAACTAACTCATTCATCATCATTTCCCAATATACATTTGGGGGAATTTCTTCTTGTCTCTGAATACTGACTGATTGTAAGTATATTTCGACTGGGAGTACTGCATCGTGTCCAAACGTCAACTGGAAAGGTGTAGTATTAGTTGCTTCCTTTGGTGATGTTCCACAAGCCCAAAGTGCCAGGTCCAAGGTTTTATGCCAATTCTTAGGTTTCTTCCCTACATGTTTCTTTATCAGACCGATTATCACTTTATTAGTTGCTTCAACTTATCCGTTTGCTTGAGCATAATAAGGTGTAGAAGTGAATAGCTTGAATCCCATCTCTTTCGCGAACTCTTGCATCTTTCGACCAGTAAACAATGATCCCTGGTCTGTGGTTATGCTTTCTGAGATTCCAAATCTATACAAAATGTGCCTTTGAATGAACTCAATCACAACTTCTTGATCCACATTGGCTAGTGGTATCGCTTCGACCCATTTTGTGAAGTAGTCTATTCCCACTAAAATATATCTTTGACCTATGGAAGATGTGGGACGTATTTCTCCAATTAAGACTAATGCCCAACCTGTGAAAGGCCATGGTTTTATTATTGAACTTAATTCATTTGCAGGCGCATGTTGAATACTTGCGTGTTCTTAACATCCTGACAACCTTTGGCGAACTCTATGCAATCTTTTAACATAGTGGGCCAATACATTACATAACGGAACAAGAGCCATTTCATTTTGTGCCCCGCTTGGTGAGCACCACATGCCCCACTATGCACATTCGAGAGTGCCAAGTATGCTTCAGCTTCGCCCAGACATTTTAGTAAAACTCCCTCAGGGGTTTTCTTAAACAATTCATTTCCCATCAAGAAGTATGATAAGGCTCTATACTTCACCTTTCTATCTGTATCTGTCGAAGGATCTCTCAAGTAGTTTACAATTGGACTCCTCCAATCTGTATCTGCTAAGGAGTCTATATTTAAGACTTCAAATTCTTCTTCGTTGGCGAAGCCTAACTGCGAGTTCTCCAAATCACTTGGGGATAATTTTGTGGCCATTGCTTTGCCTCTTACCTCGATCAATTCTTCCAATTTTTCTTTTGATACTTTGTATCCTGAGGCTAACTGTGCCAAATCATTTGCTTCTTGATTGTTCACCCTTGAGACGTGCTTTAACTCTACATATTCGAATTTTTTAAGCAGCCTATTTGCTATGACAAAGTACATGATCAAATTCTCTTTGATACATTTGTATTCTTTCGTCAGTTGCTTTATCACTAATTCTGAGTCTCCTTTAATTTCGACTCTGGTTGCCCCCAACTCCAACAAGGCTTCAAGTCCAGCAATCAGTGCTTCGTACTCAGCTTCGTTATTGGAACATAAAGGGCCTTCAATTTTGTACTTGAGCTTTGTTGGAATTCCATCAGGAGAAATTATGAAAATACCAACGCCACTTCCCTCTTTATGCGTTGAACCATCGAAGTACAACTTCCAAGGCTTCAAATCTACATATTGCTGAGGATTTTCAACCACTGCATGATCCACAATGAAATCTAACACGATTTGTCCTTTCATTTCCTTAAGGGGTTGAAAGATTAAAGAGTACTCAGTAAGGGCCAAAGCCCATTTGCCAATTCGACTATGCAATATTGGTTTAGATAGCATGTGTTTAGTGACATCAAAATGAGATGAAACGTAAACATCAACTGGCTTTATATAATACTTGAGTTTAATACAAGAGAAATATAAACAAAGGCAAAGTTTTTTTATTGCGCTATACCTAGTCTCTGCATCATTGAGTACTCTACTTAAGAAATAAATGGCTCTTTCGATACCATTTTCATCTTCTTGTGTTAACATGCTACCTATTGTATTATCTGAAGCTGAGATATTGGTGGGTGCATCAAATATTGGTGGGTGCATCAAATATTGCTTGATTTTCTCAAAAGCTTCTTGATGTTCAGCATGCCATTCGAACCTTCCTTGCTTCAGCCGATGTAAGGGGGAAAAAGCTTGCATGCGTCCACTCAAATTAGAGATAAATCTTCTTAAGAAGTTTATCTTTTCCAAGAAAGATTGCAGTACTTTCTTCGTAGATGGAGGCTTTGTTTCCCTAATAGCCTTCGTTTTATTCTGATTAATTTCAATTCCTTTTTTGTGGGCTACGAAGTCTAGGAAATCTCCAGCCTGCACAAAGAAAGCACATTTAAGGGGATTCATCTTTAAGCCATGTTTTCTCATTCTTTCGAATGATTGGCTCAGATGGTCAAGATGACTGCAATCTGAAACAGATTTTATAACAATGTCATCTATGTATACTTGCATGAATGTTTCTATAAAGTCATGGAATATAGAATTCATTGCTCTTTGATAAGTTGCCCCAGCGTTTTTCAGCCCAAAAGGCATTACAACCCATTCGTAGGTGCCTATTGCCCCAAGACAACGAAAGGCTATTTTGGACACATCTTCTTCTGAAATGAAAATTTGATTGTACCCAGAATATCCATCCAACATACTTAGGTATTCGAAGCCTGCGGCTGAGTCTACTAGCATTTCTGCCACAGGCATGGGATATTCATCTTTAGGGGTTGCTGCATTTAGATCACGAACATCTATACATACCCTTAATGAACCATTATTTTTAATAACAGGTACAATATTAGCAATCCATTCGACACACCTCGTAGTTCTGATGAACTTGTAACGGAGAAGTCTTTCGACCTCTGTTTTGATCTTCGAGAGAACTTCTGGTGCGAACCTTCTAGGAGTTTGCTTAATGGGCTTCTTCCCTTCTTTTATAGGCAACTTCAGTTCGACCAGATCTCTCCCTAGACCAGGCATCTCATCATAATTCCAGGCGAAACAATCTTTATTTTCTTTCAATAACACAATGACTTTTAACTTCAAGGTTGGCTCTAACTTTGCACTGATGTATGTCACCTTCTTTTGATTTTTGTCTCCAAGATTTACTTCTTCGAGTGGGTCTTGAGCTAACATATTTATGTTTGGCGCCATTGGATCTTTCTCTAATACCAAGGGCTCTTCGTCATATATTGCGTCCAACCTTTGATTTATTTATTCGTCTGAAATCTTCTCGTCTTGAACCGTGTCGTCAGGAGGTTGAGGGGTAAAATGTATCACAGGGCCTGGTGCTTCTGCCTCTTTTTGAATAGCTTCGACAGTCATACTTGATAGTTCGGCTTCGAGAGCCGCTTTTCTTTTGTTCTCGGCTACATAAGCCGAAATATTTTCAAAAAAGGATGACTCAGGCATAATTACCATCTTCGTCCCAGCCAGTTGGCCGTATTGCAGGTAATCCTTCGATAGGTTCTGTGTTATCTGGTCCGTCCATTATTTCTCTGTTCCACTGAAATCCATTTGGGTGTAAGGATAAATAGTATAAAGCATTTTTATTTGGGGAGTACATATCTTCTGCTGCATGGCATGGTCCTATGTTGGCCAAATTCCTGTCGAAACTGGTTTTGTTGACTTGGCTGACTTCAGCCATGTAGTAACTTTGATCTCTTTCAATGTTTTCCACTATATCATCTTCTCTCCAGATGGTTAGCCTCTGATGCATTGTCGAATGTACTGCGGCAACTCCATAGATCCATTATCTACCTAGCAAAAGGTTATAATTCGCCTTTGCTGGTATCACCATGAACATAGTTGGCCTTGTGACTGAACCCACAATTAAATTCACTTGGATAACTCCCAAAGTCTGCCCTAGTTTGCCTTCGTAGTTGGACAAGACCATGTTACGTGGCCTTATATCAGTGTCGAACATACCAATCCTTTTCAGCATATATTGGGGCATTAGATTCACTGCTGCCCCTCCATCCACTAGGACTTTGTTAATGCCAACATTTTCAATCTTGGCCCTTATGTAAAGTGGTTTCAGATGGTTTCTCATGCCTTGGTCAGGTCTCTCGAAGAAGGCATTCTATTCTTCGACAACCCCGTTGTTTAGCACATAATAACACATAGGTTTGTGTTTCGCCATCTCTTCTACATCAGCTTCCTCGCAATCTTCAGCTTTTGTTTCTTGGTTAAACTCGTGAGGGAGCACTGATACAACATTGCAATTGAAATTTATAGATGACACTCCGTCTGAATCGAAGTCATTTGTCATTCTATCGTCCTCTTTCCAAGGACTGGAGTGCATCGTTTCCTCTTCTTTCTCATTTTCAAAACTGAATAGCTTGCGCTCTAACGGAGGTTTGCTTGATCGTGCCCCCTGCATTGGGATTTTGGTGCTGCTAGACTCTCCAACCTCCTTTGCCTTATATTCTTTCTGGGCTTTCTTCATCCTCTGGTGTCTTCTCCATTAGGATCTGGACATAGGATTTTTACCCTTGTAATTCTCCAACCTGTACATCTCTCGATTTGAGGTCTGGAATTGCTTTCTATAAGCCATTGCAGTTCTTCCCCCTTGGTCCCAACTTCACCACTTGTTTTTTCTTGCGCCAGCTTGCGTCCATCTATCCATGGGTATGTCTGCCGGAAGCTTGAATGTCACTCTTCGAGCTTTAGGATGAGGACTATCAAACCTTTTTGATGATGTTCGATTGTCGAACACATACATGTTGGGACGGAGTCCTTGAGACTCCCTACCAGTGGTGAATAGCGTTCTTTCGAATGATTGTGCCATAAGGTTATCATAGACTGCCCCACATCTGGGACACATAACAATCTCTGTCTTCTCCTTGTGACACCTAACTAGGAAACCTACCAAGCTTTCTTCTGGCCTTGGATAAACCTTCAGCAATAGGTTTCCTCCTCTCCAGGGTTGTTCCATTCTTTCTCGTTGGGCCCTTTCATAGTTAGCTTGGACCCTTCGATTCAGCATGATCGAGCATCTTGGACACATTAGCATCCATTCAACATTTTTCTCGTGACACTTCCAGAGATAATCTTTCAAACTCTCAACTTTCTGAGGATTTCCATAGTTTCCTCTTTCCCTCAGCAAACATTTCTCTAGCTCCTCTACTTCAGATAAAGATTGTCTAACATTCACCATGTTGACACCTGCTGGCGAAGCTTCAGAGATCTTTATCTGTTGGAGTTTCACCCTGAGGTCTTCTGTGGCCTCGCTAGTTTTCTCCTTCAAATTTTCAGTGACTTCGGCCTCGACAGATTCTTCAACATCAGTATTGAAGGCTGCATTGTCATTTAGGCTCTCAGTAGCCTGCTTTCCAGATGAAATTACCTCCCATTCAGCAATATCACTTTCAGACACATCCACCATGTTGACATCAACTGGTTCAGCATAGTTAGTGTCAGCAACATTCAGGGGGTCTGAGTCAACCTTCATGTGATTTTTTGCCTTGTCACCGAATTTCAAACGTCCATCCTTGATAGCATTCTGAATTAGATCCCTGAAAAGAAAGCATTGTGAGGTTTTGTGGCCTAAAAAACCATGATATTTACAAAAGCCTCGTTTCTTCCGTTGTTCCAATGGAGGAACTTTGGAATTAGGAGGCACTATCATCTGGCCATCTTTTACTAGCAAATCAAATATTTCGTCACATTTAGTAACGTCAAAAGTGTAGGTTTTCTTTGGAAATTTATCGCTTTTATCATTTTCGACTGGATTTTTTCCATTCGAATGGGTGAGCAATTTGCAAGAGTAAGGTGGTGCTTCTTTTAATTCGGCTAGGTCTATTTCGACCTGTTCGATGTTGTATGAATCTTCGAAGGGTTCGCCTTCAGCATCTTCCGCCTCAATATACGCTACCCTCTCCTTTTTGTAATTTTTATTCGCTCTGGCTTTTTCGGCTTTTAGTCGTTCGACTTGTCGAACCCTGTCTGCCAATTGGGCAATATCCCTTAGGTATTGAGTGTCTAACTTTTTTCTAATTGAATAGTCTAGACTGCCTGCAGCCATTTCGACTAATTCATGTTCTGGAACAACTGTGAAGCATCTTGACTTTAACAAACGGAACCTGTTTAAATAATCATCTATGGGTTCTGTGAATTTCCTCTTGATGCTAGCCAACTCTTTCAAACTTATCTTGGTTTGGCCCATGTAGAATTGTTCATGGAACAACCTCTCCAAGTGTGCCCATGCATCTATGGAATTTGGGGGTAAGGTAATAAACCATGTAAAAGCATTTTTTGTTAGAGAACTATGGAAATATTTAATTCTCAAATCCTCGTTGGTGGCTAAATCACCAGCCTCTGTCAAATACCGTGCTATGTGTTCCACGGTTGATTCACTAGTGTCCCCTGAAAACTTTGTGAATTTAGGCACCTTAGTACCACTTGGTAATTCCGTTTGCATAATATATTCTGCTACAGGGGATGTGTAGTTTGGACGTTGAAGTCCATATTAAGGCCATTATTGGCCATAATTCTTTCTATCATGGCAGTTAGGTTATTTTCTGTTGCCATATTTTCTCTCCTAACCCTGTGGACTACTTCGTATGGATGTTCGTTCCTACCAACTACCCTTAATCAGGGTCTTTCTTCGATAGTCTCTTGTTGGCCAAAGTTGGTCCTTCGATTCGGATTCTCTAGATCTACCACTTGGTTTCTTTCAACGGGTGGTGGCCTAGGCGGAGGAACTACATCAACGGGTGTTGGCCTAGGAGGAGGAACTATATCTTGAACACGTTCCAAGACCGGGTCTCCCTCTCGATAAGGAGGTTGGTTATTTCTTCGCCTAGTTTGTGGGATTCCCATAAAATCTGCCATTCGACTTATTTGTGATGATATTTTTTGGAAGGTTTCTACATTATCCTGGTTAGCCCTGGTCATGTTTGCTACTAACGGGGTAAAGAGTGACCCTATTTCTTTAGCAAGAGCACCTAGCATGTCGTGGTTACTTGCGTCCATTTCCTGCCTAAATGTTGCTTGACTGTTGGTAGTTAAGAGAGGCATTTGGCTTGATGGGCCTGTATTTTATGCGCCTCGGCCTATCGAACCCATGTTAGGTGAAAATGTCGTGGCATTAGGCGCAGTATACGTAGGTCCTTGCCCTTGTAATCCTGCCATATATGAATGCGTCATTCCATAAGGATTTCCAGGCCTCCAACCATCGAATGCAGATGAGGATGGTCTTGGGGTATGTACCTGACTTGTGAAATGGGGTATCTCGTTTGTGCCTGTCACATGAGGCATGGTGGTCGAACTGGAAATTGGGACCGTTCCTGTTGGCCCTGATGTGTTTTCGGGCATGGCTTGGGAACTACCTATAGCCGCATATCCTCCCGAAACGGGTATTTCCTGATCTTGTGACGTAGAAGTCGAAACATTTGTAGTACTTGCTACTACTGTTCCTGACCCTTGTGGGGGATCTTGATCTCCCCTTCCACTGGTCGAATTGACCATTTTCTTATTGTACCTTCGTTTAGGAATCGGTGGCGTACTGTTGGTTAATTTACCGTTCCTAAGGTTCATACAAGGTCTTGATATATTCTAGACAAAATAAAACAACAAATTAATGACAATCTGTTTGACACTGTCCCACTGGGCGTGCCAATTTGTTTACGGTGATTTACGGTAAACAACCGCTAGTCTTCCAAACTATAAAATATACTTTGGTTACTCGCAGGATCGACTAGATTGATCATAGGACATAGTCAAAAAAATGTCTTTTATGATAACTTGGTTCATATTTGTTGGTTTGTTTGGCTTCGAAATATGTTTAAGAAATAAACAAATGAAATGTAAAAACTAACAATCACCTTGTTATACACGTAAATATAACTTTGGCGAAAGGCAAAGTAAATATAATTTGCAAGAAACTTAAAGTGCAGGAACGTAAATTGCATAATGTAAATTGCTTCGAAGTAAACTTGAACGAAAGATAAAAGTGCAAGAATGTAAATGGCTGAAATATAACGAAAGATAGAAATGCTAAAAAGATACTTGCATAAAGATGAATACATATGTACTTAAAATGGTGTTGGTGTCATACGTACATTTCTCAGCGAACTCGTTCTCTTAACACTTGATACTTGAGTGATTTGTGAGTGATTTGTACAAAATGAACACACTGGATCCTAATATTAAGACCCTTATTTATACTAATTTTGACCCTAACGGTCCTACACTAACGAAATGCCACGCTGCTCACATGCATACGCTTCGAATCCCTGGGGCGCCATCTCTCCTTATTCGGTTACACAGAATGTTTCGAAATTCAAATCCTCCCGCCCGAATTCTCTTTCGATACGTGGCAACATGATCTAAAATGAGAATGCCATGAAATACGCAAAACTTCAGTACTCTTTGTATTTCGCAAAAAACGCTTAAGTCCCAAAGATAACTTGTTTCGAATCAGCTTCGATTTTCATCATTTTTACTTCAACTTAAATAGCATCCTCGAATCATGGCCATCATGAGCCATTTATTCTCGACAATGGCCATCAAAAGCCATTCTTCCTCAAACTCTAATTCTTCAAAGAACTTTTTTCTTCAATCGAAATCTCCAGCTAACAGTTACCTTCAAGTAGATCGAGTTGGGATTGTCGCTCTGATACGTAACACTCGGGGGGATGAACATTATTATTTGCTATTTGTTTCTTGTTGAAATTTTAATTGCTTATTGAAGTATGTTTACATCTTGAAGCTGAATTGTTGGATTAAAATGTCAGGAGATTCCTAGGATTGAATATGTTGAATTTCGTTGCGTAATCGAAAGTTGTTTCTTTTGAAGACTGTATTCTTTTGGTTGGTTCATCCGTTTATACGTGTTTGTCATACCCTAATTTTGAACCCCCCTGAGATGTCACATCTCCATACTTTGCATCAAATTCAAAGCAGATACTCAGAACAGTCACTTATTCACCTAGTACTTAATCGAGGATGTTCAAAGACCAGAGAGCTCAGGCAAAGGATCAATCAATAAAAGGATTAGTCTCCAATACAATCATAGGACTCAAAATCTTCATTCTATTCACCTATGATTGATTAGACACCAGTCATCAGGACTCAGGCTTGCTTAGATCACCAATTTAGGGTTTGAGCCCATCAAGGGCTATAATCAGGGACCACATTTGGGAAACCCTAAAAAGCTCCAGGGCATCACTCAAAGGCTTCAATCATCTTCAAATAATCCATGTGACAATATCCACAGGGCATTACACTTCAATTCAAGATCTATAGTCATCAATTTCATCTGGTCGACAATTAGGGTTTTTGACTTCATCTGGACAGTTGACTTTTAATCAGGACATGGATCCATTACTCAAAACATGGCGCAAGAACTTCTATCACCTCAATATAGTCCATTCACATCACTCATTTGAGGAGGAGAACTTGATTCATCACAAAAGTCAAAGATTTCACTTCATCTGAAAAAGTCAATTGTACAAGATCACCTTTGACTTTTAGGATTTTTGGTCAAACTGTGACTTTTAAGGATCAATATCATCAATATATGGTTATTGAAGTCATTTGGCCAAAGAAAATCAAGAAAATTCATCAAGGATCAAAAAGTCAACAAAAGTCAAACTAAGTGTATTTTGACCTAGTTCATGGATCTCAAAATTTCACCTACACAACTCAAAAAACTTCCAACACGAAAGTTGTAGATCTCATCAAATAAAATAACTTATCACAACGGAACTTTCTTCAAGAGATCAATCATTTAAGAGATATGGACTTTGGAAGTTATAGGTCATGAAAAACTTGGAAAAAATTCTAAGTATTTTGACCTAGTTTTCTTCAAATTTTGGGCCTGTTTTTCACAAATTTCCCAAATGATTATGAAGAAACCCCAAAATAATGAATTAAAGTAGATGTTTAGGGCTTTCCAAATTGTGCTCAACCTTCTCCAAATTCATTTTGAGCTAAGAGTTATGCTTGTTCAAAGTTGGCCTCATGGAGTGAAATTATAGGTCATGCCCAAGTTTGAAACTTGCAATTTTATGCAATTGCCTACACTAATTGATGCCTCTAAACTTCATAAACATCATAAAGGATAGGAGAGGATCAAATGCATAATTGCAAAGAGATTGAAGAATATTCAAAAATTCAATGCCATGTGATTAAGTAATCATTACAAAATTGAATATTGGTGAATCATCAAGGAATCTTCTTCTAGGCCAATTAGAATTCTCCTCTGCATCAGAATTGTCCCCTAGGATCATACAAGATATCCATCATTGCATATGTGATATTTTCAAATTTTCTTCATGGCTAAGAAACTAAGTTAACTTCACTAAGCAAGCTCACTATATCCAAATGCTCTGCATCATTTGCCTATAAATAGAAGAGCATACCTCAGTAATAAGCACACCAAAGCAACCACAATTCTTTCTTTCTCCTTCTTCCTTTCACACTTAGCATTTTCAAAGGTTCTTTGGCAAGAAGACTCGGGTTCTTCAAACTAGAGCTCTTCCTTTGAAACTAAGTGTTCTAACCTTTCAAGGAGGTCCATTAGAGGTGATCCAAACACCTGGAACACTTCGTAAGTTCAATAACACCATCTTCACTTTCAATTTGGGGCAAAGTCAGTTGGAGGTCTGTAGCACGATTCAAGAGGAGTCAAGCAAGTCCAAGCATCCAAACACGTTCCTTAGGGTGTGGTGAAGCTATTCAGATGGTCGCAGCTCATCTGTAACTGCAGATTCACCAACCTCCATGTTCACTTGAAGGAATCGGGTTGGACGATTTTGAGGTGTTCAAGTCATAATAAGCATTCAGTTAGCACCACTGAGTCCCCAAGAAGCTTTTAGGATCACTCACACAAGCCTAGGTGTTCCTCATCATCCTCACGACCTTCACTTTCAGAGGTATTTTCTAAACTCCAACACTCTAATTTAAGTACTCTTTACAATATATCTCGATACCAGTTTGTTCATCATCATCAGAGGACTAAAAACCCTCTATCATCATTCATTTATTCATCTTGTTCGTCATTTAATTTTAAATTTAGGGTTTGTATGTTCTTCGTGTTCATGATGAAATTCGTTAGTTACACTTAGAATAAATGAATTCTGAGCCCATACGTATGTTCCTTGTCCAAAAACAAGCAAGATTGATGTTTACATCATGCCATTTGGTTGAGAAACCAGAGATTTAGAAATTCAAAATTCTTTAAGCTCGAGGAAGAAGATGACCATGGCGCGCGCAAAATTTGAATTTCCTTGTCTTTTTTAAAATATAACGAGTTTGATGCGTATGTATGACAAGCTGAGCGCGTAGCTCAGTTGGTCAAGTTTTGAGAAGTGATCATGAAAGCGTGGGTTCGAACCTCCCTAGGGCCAAAACAAATTTTTTTATCACTTTTCTCACTTATTTTCTTCACAACTTCAACCAATTATTTAACCTATCAAATTAATTCATTTTAACTTCATTTTTCACACACTTGTCAATTAATGTGTATATTTTATGAACAATCAAAAAAATCACAAAAATATTATTTATTTCATTTATTTTTATTAAGTTTAAAATAGTGTATTTTTAGTATTTTCTTAATACTTCAAATATATGTTTTCACTTGTTTTTTTTAACCTAATTATTTTGTGAATAATTTTGTGATAAAACCCTAATCGTTTAGGTCTTAATTAGGTATAGACTTTGTCTTTACCCTAATTAGGATAACTTTTTGTCAACTTTTTAAAACTATTTTCAAACTTCAAATAAACAGACGATCGAGGTTTTCAGACAACAAAACCTTGCGTCACTTCATTTCTTTTCAACTGGTTTTCATAAACAGTAGATAATTCTTTGGGCCTCTAATAGAGTGTAAGTCCCAACCCCTTTTCATTTTATTTTTAACTTTCAAATACAGTCAATAAAACTGTTTTTTTACAACAATATTCCAATCAAATGTTTTTCATAAACAGTAGATAATTCTTTGGGCCTCTAATAGAGTGTAAGACTCAACACCTTTTTCTTTTCATAGTTTGTTTTCAAAAACTGTATTTACAAAATCTTCTTTGTGTTTTCAAAACTTTCTTCTGGTATTTGAAGGGCATTATTCCCGGTGAAACTCTTCAGATACCTATGTGACCTATGTCCATCTTCACTTCTTCTGTTTTCAAAAAACCCTTAACTGTTTATAATAAATATTCAACTGTTATCAATAAAATTGCTGGTAAGGCTTTGTACATACTCCTTCAAAGGCCTCCACTCCATCCAGGTTAGGCTTTATAGCTTTCAATTTACAGTCTTTATTTAAATTACTGTCAAATATAAACTGTTTATATATTGCTTAGGACTACGTCTGAGTGTAAACCTTAGGACAGTTAAATTATATATATATATATATATATATATATATATATTATAGGAATATGGCCTAGGATTGAGAATGTCTTCCCGATGAAGGCTCTTTCCTAATTAGAGATCTGTAGTTCAAACCCTCAAGATGAATTATTCCCGGTGAAACATCTTGAAAAAGCCTTAGAACCCAAAATAGGACACATCCACCCAAGAGGAATTATTCCCGGTGAAACCTCTTACCCATTTGCTTAAAGCCAAAATAAGTTCAAAAACCATATAGCTTTCTCTTGTGTTATAACAAGGACCCTCGATTAGCCTCCTCTTGGGCTTTGTACAAGGACCCACAGGCTTCTTAAAAGCATATTCCCAGCTTACTCTTGAGCTAGTATACAAGGACCCATCAGGTTTCTTATAAACATAGGAACAGGTCTTTAGTCACCTCTTAGCCTATCTTGGTGAGTTTCTTCCACTCTTCAAAACAGACTTTTAAACAAGCTAAGAATGTCTCAATCTTAGTATTGAGTACACCTTTTGGAATGAGAGACATGGATAGTCTCTGTCACCTTTATCTCCAATAGTTTCCCTCCTTAGCATAGTCCAGGTTTCAATCAATCTATCCTCAATCATAGTCAGCCTTAATCTTGGGCTTTAAACAAGAAGTCTCAATTAGATAATCTTTCTGCTATCATTCATAAATCCCTGGAAAGGGTTAGCTTCCAAAAATCAGTCTTTTAATAGATAATTTCACCAGCTAAGTCAAAACCCCTGGAAAGGGTTAGCCTCCAAAATCAGTCTAAAAGGTTATAATTCCCTGGAAAGGGTTAGCTTCCAAAAACTCATTCTTTCAAAAGACAAAATCTCCAGTAAAATGAAATCCCTGGAAGAGGTTAGCTTCCAAAAAGATTCAATTCTCAAAAAGATAATCTCATCAGTTTCTGTCAGTAAAAGACAAATTCCCCAGTAAGAGTCATACATTAAATAAAAAGCCTCAAGCTTGGGCCTCATACAAGCCAGCTAAAGTCAAATCTTTTATACAGTAGATAGACATAGCTTATCTCTATAGAGAGATCTTTCTCCTATCTCACCACATTCAAACAAACAAACATTACATTACATTTTAATTTTAATCAAGTCTCCCATTTAGGACTTTGAAAGACATGCTCCGACAGTAAAAACCAGGCATGTGTAACTTTCCCTAATTTGGATGAGCACCTTTCTTTCATTCAAGATGCAGTTGACTGGTATACTTGCACATACACAAGTAAGGTCCCCATCTTGAATGAAATGAATTCAGTTATTCTGTCACTCTTTTAATGTTTGTGGTGGAATAGTAGAAATACCTCTCTATAAAGATGATTTCATGCCTCTTTACTGTAAACAGAGATTTAATTCAAGCTTCAAGCAAGGCACCAGGAATAATTAATTTCCCTAATTAGTTCTCCGAACTACAAAAAGCTCTGACTTCCATTAAGGATATGTAGGCATGAGGTTCACAAGGAATCTCAGCGAGCTAATAAAAAAACAAAAATATTCAGTCTGTCTATCTTTTAAATCAATTCAATTCCTTCTCCTAACACAAAGGAGAAACTTTCCCAATCAATCAGCAACAAACACAAACATATAGACACAGAGAAGGTTCCCGTAGAGTACTACGGATATGTAGGGTGCTTAAACTCTTCCCTATGTATAACCGACCTCTCGGACTCCAGAATTTCTAGTCTAGGTGAATCCCCACACTTAGCAAACTCCTAGGGTTTATTTGAGATCTTTTTCCCCTTTCCTACTCGTAGGATAACTAAAAAGTTCGTGTGATATCGTAGGAAGAACTGAAACAAAATTCATCCCGCCCCGGGCGCATTCTCCTTCCAAATTTCGCGTGAAGGGTCTAGCATGCCGTCCTCCCAAGTGAAACGGGGAGGTAAAAAAAACGACACCACAGTGTTATGTATCTATTATGATTATGAATAATTGTTTTTGTATTATGAAGAAAATGTGGCATCCTGGTTTCAAAGAATTATTTTAAATGATGATTTTAATACTCTAATTTTATTAATATTATGCGGGGTAAATTGGGGTGTTACAATATCACCTAAAAAGCAGAGCAAACAGTGAATTCGACATTCGAATCAAATCCACCCTTCCACCGCAAATTAAGAGAAAGAGGGTGCAGCATGGTACATGACCTGTCCCGGCCAAACTCTTATGCAATCACCCGAAGGGAAATCAAGTGTGAGCGCCCTGAACCTACAATCAATAAAAAATAAGCTCATGGGAAGAAACTTGAATTCCTCGAGGAAAAACCGTGAACATCTTGAACCAACCCATGAATATCACGGGGAAAATTATGAATCCCCAGGGGAAAACCCTGAGTATGTCGAGTCAACTCATGAGTTCCACGGGGAAAGCTCTGAATCCCCTGAAGAAACTTTGAATATCCCGGGAAATCTCGTGAAAAACACGAGGAGATCGATCAATCTCCCAAGGAAAACCGTAGAAAATACAAAAATCTACGCAAATCCTAGAACTTATCTAAATTGAATCACGGCCAAGTGCATGAATATTACTGGGAAGAACTCCCCTGGAGCACAAAATCATCCAGAAATAAAATCTAACTAAGAAGATAAGAAGAAGGACTTACGAGTAAAATGTAAGAACTTATGAGTAAAATGCTGGATTAGAAAGTGCGGCAGTGGCGGCGGCGGTTGTCGCGGCTGTTCAAGGCTGAAGGAATTTTGAAAATCAGCAGAGCAAGAAGGTGAGAGTAATGTGTGTAAACGTTACAAATGAGTCTCGCATCTTATTTTATAGAGCCTCCATGGAAGACGGAACGACACCTCGTGTGAGGTGACGCCTGTAAAACCCTTCTAAACCTGGCGGCAATTAAATAGATAATTCAGAGTAACATGAAAAACAAGGGTGCCACAATTCAATTTAAAAACAAAATAACGTACGTCATTGTCATGCATTCACCAAGGAAATTCATCATAATTCATAACATCTCATGTTAACACAACAGAAAATAAATCATATGGATAAGTTCAACATCTTTGATACTATATCCTAAAAATCACTCAAAACAAACAAATAAAGTTGTAAACTCATAACTCAAAAACTTGCGTTCCCCAGTGTTACAATATCAGAGCATGACACCCGACGCTATACTAAACACACTGACTTATGAGCTAATCCTTACAACGTCGAAAACCGTTATCCTCAATCTGAAAATGACAACATGTAAGGGTGAGTTTCATTCGCAATTAACAAATATTATTGCATCACAAAAAATAACACATCATAGTCATATTATTCACCCAATTGTATTATATTCAGACAATTCACCATCACACAATCAACACATCATTATAACACTGAAACACATTCAATCATGTTATAAACATCATGCATATGAATTAAATGACACTATGCATGTGGTACTAAGATCATCAATGGGAATAACCCACCGACCGATCCAACATCATCAAGATACGGCCCTGCCAGCACAAATTCCACACAATGGGAATTATTCCCTTCACTGATCCACAACAATCATCTGAATACATCCCTCAACAAATGATTATGAATGAATTCAAACACACACACACACACACACATATATAACATAATTATACCATCGTCAATCCAATGAACAACCTCGCCTCATGTTCAAACTATCATCATCATCATCATCATCATCATCATTAAAGCATGTTTATATATATTAGCATCATTCAAATACAATTAAATCATCATCCAACACAAAGGTTAATTCATAATGTTCATCATACTCAAAACGGCATTCAAAACAGGATAACGATTCAAAAGTTACGCATCATCAAACTTTCAAAAATCACAAAGCGGGAAATTTCTGCACACACGCTGGTCGTACGCCTGTCGTACGCGTATCAACAGAGGCTTATTTCCACACAAAAACGTGCCATATGCGTATCACATGACCATACGCGTTTTCCTTCCTATCATACGCGTACCGACGGAAGGCTGCATTTTGGACGGGATAGGGCAGCATACCATACGCGTATGGCCCTTGGGAATGTCCCTCATACACGTATCGTACGTAAATCACCAGAGACTTCCAAAACCTGCAATCGTACCAGCTCATCTTCCACTCGTTTTCACCATTACAGCCTGCGATTTGGAATCTAAAACAGAATTTCTGCACACCTTAACATATAGGATTCATCTAACTTCAACAATCTATCATCCTATATCAATTTTACACATTAAAAACCTAACTTCTACTCAATTAGTTAGGTATTCATATTCACAGATTCAGTTTCATGGATGAACACAGCAACACATCAATAAAACACCATATTCATACCATAACATCAATCCAAACACAATTATGCACAGAATTTAATATAGGTAACATCAAATTATATGATCCTATTCAAAAATTATTCTAAACCCCAATCTAATCATATAATCAATTGACCTAAACAATACCTCTAATCAACATTATCATCTATAATACGATAAGAGATGCTAACCGGGAGAGTCCCCCCTTACCTTAGCCAAAGATTCTTGATTTGGTCTCTTCCTCTTCTGTTCCTCTTTCACGTTCTCTAAGTTCCTTACTTCTCAGCTCTTCTTTCACGTTCTGTTCTTATTTCTCTAATTCCTTATTATTTTATTAAAAATAACTTTTAATTTGTAAAAGGATTAACTAACATAACACCCCCTTCTTACTAGTATCACACATAGCCCAATGCCATAAACCAATCTTTTCCAATTTAATTTTCACAAAACCATAATCATTCAAATCATTAATTTAAATTCCAATTAAATTAAAAATTAAAATATACGGGTGTTACAACTCTCCCCCACTAAAAGAGTTTTCGTCCTCAAAAACATACCTCAAGTAAAGAGTTCCGGATAGGAGTCTTTCATTTGACTTCCTAGTTCCTAGGTAACATTTCCATCAGCCGGTCCTCCCCAAGCTACTCTGACCAAAGCTATCTCCTTTCCACGTAGTTGCTTCAGCTTTCGATCTTCAATCCTCACAGGTAATGCCTCAACCGTAAAGTTGTCTTTCACCTATACATCATCTACTTGGATCACATGGGACGGATCCGCAATGTATTTCCTCAACTGAGACACATGAAATAAATCATGCAAATTTTCAAGCATCGGCGAAAAAGCAATACGATAGGATACTTCTCCATCTCTTTCAGAAATTTGAAACGGACCAATAAAAATCGGCGTCAACTTCTTTGACTTCAACGCTCGACCAATACCCGTCATAGGAGTAACTCTTATAAACACATGGTCTCCCTCTTGAAACTCAAATGTCTTCCTTCTCTTGTCGTGATAACTCTTCTGACGACTCTGAGAAGCTTTCATTTTCTCCTGAATCATCTTAATCTTTTCCGTAGTCTGTTGCACAATTTCTGGACCATTACAGCACTCTCACCAGATTCGTACCAACACAAAGGCATTCTACATCTCCTACCATACAAAGCCTCAAACGGATCCATACCAATACTCGAATGATAACTATTGTTGTAGGTAAACTCGATCAAAGGCAGATAACTATCCCAAGCACCTCCCTTTTCTAACACACAAGCACGCAACAAATCTTCTAAAGATTGGATCATCCTCTCAGTCTGACCATTAGTCTGCGGATGATAAGCATAACTCAATCTTTGTTTAGTACCCAAAGCTTTATGCAAACCTTCCCAGAACCTAGACGTAAATCTCGGATCTCTATCAAATACGATACTCGAAGGAATACCATGCAGACTAACTTTCTTCTCAATATACAATTGAGCCAACTTCTCCATCGAATAATCCATTCTTACCGGTATGAAATGTGCATACTTTGTCAACCTGTCCACAACAACCCAGATAGCCGCACAATTCTTAACAGTTCTCGGCAAACCAGAAACAAAATCCATCGATATGTTATCCCACTTCCATTCAGGAATAAACATCAGTTGCATAAACCAAGATGGCTTTTGATGCTCAATTTTTGACTTCTGACATGTCAAACAAGAATAAACAAACTCTACAATTTCCTTCTTCATTCCAGACCACCAAAACAACTTTTTCAAATCATGATACATCTTGGTAACACCAGGATGAATGCTTAATCCGCTACAGTGTCCTTCTTCCAGAATACTCTTTCGGAGCTCAACAACATCAGGAACACAAACTCTATCACCAAACCTCATTATACCATTCTCGTCGATTCTAAATTCACCGCCTTTACCTTGGTTAATCAAAGTCAACTTATCGATCAACTCAACATCAGCTTTCTAACCCTTTCTAATCTCTTCAAGAATACCACTAATCAGCTTTAGCATACCCAATTTAACACTATTAGGAGTACCTTCACATACCAAACTCAAATCTCTAAACTGTTCAATTAAATCCTATTCTTTCACCATTAGCATATACATATGTAAGGACTTCCTACTCAACGCATCAGCAACCACATTTGCCTTACCAGGATGATAATTCAAACCAAAATCATAATCTTTAAGGAGTTCTAGCCACCTCCTCTGACTCATATTAAGCTCCTTCTGATCAAAGAGATACTTCAGACTCTTATGATCACTAGACACTTCGAATCTTGAACCATACAAATAAGGTCGCCACAACTTCAAAACAAAAACCATAGCTGCCAACTCTAAATCATGAGTCAGATAATTCTTTTCATGCACTTTGAGTTGTCTCGACACATAAGCAACTACTTATTGATTCTGCATCAATACACCACCTAAATCCATCAGTGACGCATCACAATATACCACAAACGATTATGTCGGATTCGGAAAAATCAAGATAGGAGCATTAGTCAACCTCTTCTTCAACTCTTAGAATCCTTCTTCACATTTCGAATCCCAAATAAACGCTTGACCCTTCCTTGTCAATTTGTTTAACAACAATGCTAACTTTGAAAAGCCTTCAATGAATTTCCTATAGTAACCTGCAAGACCAAGAAAACTACGAATTTCTGATACTGATTTCGGAGTCTCCCATTGAGATACTGCTTATATCTTTGTAGGATCAACAGCAATACCATTCTTAGAAATCACGTGCCCAAGAAAGCTAACTTCATCCAACCAAAATTCACACTTTGATAATTTGGCAAAAAGTTTCTTCTCTTTTAACAACTCTAACACAATTCTGAGATGTTCCGTATGCTCTTCCTCGTTCTTAGAATATATCAGAATATCGTTTATAAATACCACCACGAACTTATCGAGATACGAAAGGAAGATCCTATTCATATATTCTATAAAAACACGAGGTGCATTAGTAACTCCAAATGCCATTACCGAATACTCGTAATGACCATACCTCATTCTAAATGCAGTCTTCTGAATATCTTCCTCCTTCACCCGAATTTGGTGATACTCAGACCTCAGATCAATCTTACTAAATACACACGCTCCAACCAGCTGATCCATCAAATCATCATTCCTCGGCAATGGATACCGATTCTTGATAGTAACCTTGTTTAATTTTCGGTAATCTACACACAATCTCATAGAACCCTCTTTCTTCTTTACCAACAATACAGGTGCACCCCACGGAGAAACACTCAGACGAATGAATTTCTTTTCAAGCAATTCTTCCAATTGTTTCTTCAGCTCAGCCAACTCAGATGGTAACATACGATACGGTGCCATCAACACTGGACTAGTTCCCGGAATCAAATCAATAGCAAACTCTACCTCTCTTTCCGGCGGTAACTCGTTCACATCCTCTAGAAAAACTTGCGGAAACTCACATACCACTGGTAGTTCACTACTCACTGCCTTCTCCTTCAATTTCATCAATGCAAACAACATAAACACTGTTGCACCGTCTTCAACAACCTCATTCACTTGTCTAGTAGTCATATCCAGATCGTCAGCATTAATAGCCTCAGGAAACAACACTGTCTTCGAAAAATAGTTGATATGAACGCGGTTGAATTCCAACCAGTTCATTCCCAGGATTACATCAAGTTGTTTCAACGAAAGACATACTAAGTCCATTCCGAATTCCCTACCAAAAATATCGACCGGACAATTCAAGCAAGTAGACGAAGTAGTTATTGAACCCGACGCAGGAGTGTCAATAACCATACTTCCATTTATGTCAGATATTTCTAAATTCAATCTCCTAGCACAATCCAAAGAAATAAAAGAGTGGGTCGCTCCAGTGTCTATAATTGCAACTAAAGGTGGGCCATGAATGAAACACGTACCTTTAATCAATTGGTCTTCAGGAGTGGTTTCCGACCCAATCAAAGCAAAAACCTTTCCTCCAGATTGGTTCTTCTTTGGATTAGTACACTGTGGGCTAATGTGACCTTCTTCACCACAGTTGTAGCAAGTTACAACCTTCTTCTTACAATCACCAGCAATATGGCCCACTTTGTCACACTTGAAACATTTATTTTGATCAAGCTTGCATTCATTCTTACGATGTCCAATCTCGCCACAGTTGTAGCATCTGACAAAAGAATTGGAGTCTCCCCCACTGGGCTTCTTCCCATCAACAACTTTACCCCTACCATATGGCTTACCTCTATCCAAATGCTTCTTACCTTTTCTGTCAACCAACTCGCGAGAGTGAGATGACTTCATCTGATACCCTGCTTGATTTCATCACGGAGGCCATTCTCGAATTTGATGCATTTCGAAAACTCACCAGCCTCATCATTATTATAATGAGTGTAGTACTTTGCTAATTCTACAAACTTGGCAGCATACTCTGGAACTGTCATATTGTCTTGCTTCAGCTCCATAAACTCAATCTCCTTCCTTCCTCGAACATCCTCAGGAAAGTATTTCCTCATAAATTCCCTCTTGAACACAGTTCAAGTGATCGCTATCCCATCAGTATCTAACTCTATCTTGGTAGCGATCCATCATTCGTCAGCTTCCTCCGATAACATGTGAGTACCATACCTCACCTTCAAGTTTTCAGCACAATCACTCTGAAAAGCCTCTCGATTTCCTTCAGCCACTTCTGAGCACCTTCAGGGTCGTGAGTGCCTTTGAACAACAGAAGGTTGTTCCTCTGAAATTCTGCCAATTGTCTGTTCTCACTAATCCCAACACCATTGGCATTTCCTCCCAATACGCCAGCAATTATTCCCAAAGCCTCGGCAATTGCATCATCGTTTCTTCCACCTCTTCCAGCCATTGCTCTGCTTAATTCACAAACAATTTTGTCAGAACAGAAGTATCAAAAAGTTAACTCATACTAGTCGCATACAAAGGGAAGACTGACACTAAGAGTCTGGTCACAATGACCGACTATGCTCTAATACCACTATTGTAACACCCTTCTAAACCCCGCGGCAATTAAACAGATAATTCAGAGTAACATGAAAAACAAGGGTGCCACAATTCAATTTAAAAACAAAATAACATACGTCATTGTCATGCATTCACCAAGGAAATTCATCATAATTCATAACATCTCAAGTTAACACAGCAGAAAATAAATCATACGGATAAGTTCAACATCTTTTATACTATATCCTACAAATCACTCAAAACAAAAAATAAAGTTGTAAACTCATAACTCAAAAACTTGCGTTCCCCGGTGTTACAATATCAGAGCATGACACCTGACGCTATACTAAACACACTGACTTATGAGCTAATCCTCACCTAGTCAAAAGCCGTTATCCTCAATTTGAAAATGAAAACATGTAAGGGTGAGTTTCATTCGCAATTAACAAATATTATTGCATCACAAAAAATAACATATCATAGTCATATTATTCACCCAATTGTATTATATTAAGACAATTCACCACCACACAATCAACACATCATTATAACACTGAAACACATTCAATCCTGTTATAAACATCATGCATATGAATGAAATGACACTATGCAAGTGGTACCAACATCATCAATGCGAATAACCCACCGACCGATCCAACATCATCAAGATACGGCCCTGCTATCACAAATTCCACACAATGAGAATTATGCCCTTCACTAATCCACAACAATCATTTGGATACACTCCTCAACAAATGATTATGAATGAATGCAAATACATATATATATATATATAACATACTTATACCATCGTCAATCCAATGAACAACCTCGTCTCATGATCAAACTATCATCATCATCATCATCATCAACATCATTAAAGCCTGTTTATATATATTAGCATCATTCAAATACAATTAAATCATCATCCAACACAAAGGTTAGTTCATAAGGTTCATCATACTCAAAACGGCATTCAAAACAGGCCAACGGTTCAAAAGTTACGCATAATTAAACTTTCAAAAATTACAAAGCGGTAAATTTCTGCACACATGTTGATCGTACGCGTACCGTACGCGTATAAGCAGAGGCTTATTTCCATACAAAAACGCGTCATACGCGTATCACATCACCATATGCGTATTCCTTCCTCTCATACGCATATCATACGCGTACCGGCAGAAGGCTGCGTTTTGGACGGGGTAGGGCAGCGTACCATACGCGTATGGCCCTTGGGAGTGTCCCTCATACGCGTATCATACGTAAATTACCAGAGACTTCCAAAACCTGCAATCGTACTAGTTCGTCTTCCACTTGTTTTTCACCATTACAGTCTGCGATTTTGAATCTAAAATAGAATTTCTGCACACCTTAACATATAGGATTCATCTAATTTCAACAATCTAACATCCTGTATCAATTTTACACATTAAAAACCTAACTTCTACTTAATTAGTTAGGTATTTATATTCACAGATTCAGTTTCATGGATGAACACACAAACACATCAATAAAACACCATATTCATACCATAACATCAATCCACACACAATTATGCACAGAATTTAACATAGGTATCATCAAATTATATGATCCTATTAAAACATTATCCTAAACCCTAATCTAATAATATAATCAATTGACCTAAACAATACCTCTAATTAACATTATCATTTATAATACGATAAGAGATGCTAACCGGAAGAATCCCCCTTACCTTAGCCAAAGATTCTTGATTTGGTCTCTTCCTCTTCTGTTCCTCTTTCACGTTCTCCGAGTTCCTTACTTGTCAGCTCTTCTTTCACGTTCTATTCTTCCTTCTCTAATTCCTTATTATTTTATTAAAAATAACTTTTAATTAGTAAAAGGCTTTACTAACATAACACCCCCTTCTTACTAGTATCACACATAGCCCAATGCCATAAACCAATATTTTCCAATTTAATTTTCACAAAACCACAATAATTCTAATTATTAATTTAAATTCTAATTAAATTAAAAATTAAAATAATACGGGAATTTTCAACGCCTATTCCCCTTCTCCTCCGTCCACGCGCCTAGGGTATTATTAACCCTACTCCCTTGGTCATTATTACGCATTAAATGCGGCGTCACGTGGCTTGCGAATCACATTCGCTGTGTAATACGGTGAACTGACTTTATCAAAATGTCGCGGTAAGCAAGAGTCGCCACCGACTTTTATTTTATCCAAATTAAATAGAAAGGCTAAAAGAATAGAAAAAAACCTTTTTTAAAAGAAAACTGAGTTCGGGGGGTAATTTATGCAAAGGGAAGGTGTAAGGCACCCTTTGCATCCATGGTTTTCTATGGGCTCTTAATTGCTTTGCTCTTTAGTTTTGAAGCCAAAAGTTCAGAAATGTAGAAGAAGAGAAATAAGTACTTTAGCTCGTAAAATGAGCGTAGCCTTATTGAAGGTTTATGAAAAAGTGTAAGAAAAAGATTTAAGCCAGAGCAAAGCAATTAGGGGAAAATTACCTGGTTAGATGAAAAATGTTCTTTTAGCCTTTCAGGGCTATCCATACCATAGGAGGGTAAGGAAGTCCTTTGATTTGGAGGTTGAAGGGTCGTCGAATTATCATTCGCCATAAGACTGTCCCATGCCATAAAGGGGCAGGTAGTCTAAGGGAAAGATCAGAATAGCCTTTCGTTTAGGCAACCAGAGGATACCTCAGCACTTCGTAGGCAACTTCGAGGGACGAGATCATATTTAGCGAATCGAAGGAAGCATCATTAGGGACCTATGATCTTGAGAATGAACTGAGGGCAACATTGCTGAGGTATCCTCGTATTCGAGGGACTTTGGCTATTCTGCATTAAAACACAAGGCAACAGGAAACAGGCAACAAGAGGGGTACCATAAAAGGTGCGTGGGTGCAAAAATCACGTGATCGGATTCAATTATATTATCTTGTAATTAGGTGATTCTAATTCAGTTCAGGGTTATCACTCCCTAGAATTACTAACCACACAATTAATCAGAAAATTTAAACCCTAATTACTATTACAACCTCAGAGTAGATACATAATAAATTATGGGGAAGGGGAGAAAAGGAATAAATTTAAACCCCACTAGGGTTTGGCATAAGTAATAATTAAAGAAAAATAAAGTAAATTGAGTTTCAGGGTTACCGAACATTTGAGCTTCGACTGGTTGGTTAACCCTGAAAATTGGAAAAGGAAGAATAAACGGAAAGGGGTGAGTGTAGGAGGAGTTCATTATTATTTGAAGGTAAACCCTAATTTTAAATAAAAAGAGGCAAAGAACAAATATTTAAATAAGGATTAAATCAGGACTTAGCTTTTGATCTGATATGGCTCGTAGGCGGACGAATCCTAATAGTAACCCTGAAAACTGCACAAAGAAAAAAGGAAAATTTAGTGCATGAATGATCTAACGACAAACCTCGCAAACCCTGATTAGGGCACAAGTTAACCATAGTTAATAAAAAAAATTAATTAATTATTAAATCGGCAAAAAATAAATTTTCGATTAAATTATCCAACCCTAATGAATATTTTAACCAATTAACAGAAATATTAAACTAATTAAATAATTAAACAAACCAAATTAAATTAATTAATCATTCCAATAAAAATTACTAATAATTAAGCCAAAGTAACTATTTAATTATAAAATAATTATTATTAAAAAAAAAAGGAATGCTTTAAATTTTTATATATAAAAAGAAATTAAAAGAAGTTTCATATGAAATATAAATTAAATATAATTAATGTTGAAAATAAAAGAATTAGAAAACTCAGCTGGTAATCCTATGTGGGCAGGCGTGTGATCCATGGTATGCACCCTTCAGTCTTGCGCGTGAGATCCATGATGGTGGCCATCCAATGGTTATAATTCTGAGTGCCCATGGTAATGACTCCAAATCTGATGCACAGGATCTGTAGTTGCATTTTATTGAAAAAAATATTATAAAGGCCAGGGACCGAACCCTGAACCTTTAGATTACCAAGCGCATGCCTTGCCACCTGACCAAGCCTCTCATTCGTAATAAGCAGCGCATTCAACCAATAATATATATAAAAAAATGGCAAATAAGGGAAAAGAAAACACGCGCTAAATATTTGAATCCTGCCAATCAAGACGCACCACCTAGTCATCCTCTTCGTTGGTCTCCCTCAGACTTTTAGCTACGAAACTCCTGCGAATTTGCTACCAAGGAAGTTGTAGCGAACCTCATGCTCAGTGCACCTGCATAAAATCAAACCGAAACAAGAAAAAAACAACCCAGATCGACTCTATACGATCATACGAACTCAATGGAACCATTAATTCATCCTGGAAACATCTCTACACAAGAATCCCCAATTTGAAAGCTATGAACCCTAGTTATGGCCGTTCTTGATACGAGCGACTAAACATTAATTAAAGGATCCAGAAACCTTCGCAGGATCGTACTAAACATGAATACACAATCAAATTTGATTTATAATGCATGATAGTATGGAATCGAATTCAAAAATAGAGGAGCAAACCGTGAATCTATGTGAAGCAATTTTGTGTGCGTGAGACCTTGGAGATGATGTAGGTGGCTTCAGAAAATGCCCAGGAACGCGACTGAGACTCCAAAACGCTGTGAGATCGTTGGAATTGTTGAATCCGAATTTGAACTTTCTTGATTTTTTGGAGTTTTTTGTGAAGGTCGCAGAGGCTGCCAATCCTTGTGTCCAATCCTCCTTTGCATCTACAGCCCTTTAAGTATATATGGAGACTCAATTAGGTCACTAAAATTGAGTAGAATCTTATTGAATCCAATCATTGAACTTTGATTGTAAATCAATCTTGAACTTTCTAATTTGGATCCAATTTCCATCTTTTTCTTTCAAATCTCCCTTGTACGAATTTTTAAATCAAATATGTGAGATTTTGGCATTTGATATGATTGGAAAACAAATCCCATGAATAATATTTAATTACTTCATATTTATTTCATTTATTTAATATTTAAAAGAATAAAAATTCAAATAAATAAAAATAAAAGTCATAAAAATAAAATAATTGCTTTAGAAGTCTTTATTCAGCTCATGGACATGTTTGAGATTCAAGAACTTGGCACAATAGTCCAAAACATTACAATTCAACACTTTGCCTTTTGTATATTTCCACAAAATTGTCCAACTTTTAGAAATCCATAACTCTCTCAATAATGATCAAACAAACATGTTCTAGGATATTTTAGAGAGCTCAAAGAATCCTTTAAAATATCCTTTTGGTTTCATCTCAATTGAGTCTACCATGTTCAAGTTATGAGCTTTGAGAAAAAACGACTTTTTGCGATCTTTTAGAAGGACCTGTAATGTTTTGACTCATATCTTCTAAATGGTGCATTTTTAGACTTAGCATGTGAGAGACAAATTTGTAGAGAATTCAATTTCCTTCAAAATGAGCTTTGGATGGAAAATTTCTGATGTTCCATGTCGGAGTTATGGCTGGTCAAAGTTCAGTTGACTTTCTCCTATAAAAACCCTAATTTAGAAACTTTTGAAATTGTTGATTTCTGATCTTTCCTTGATGAACCATGATCAATACTTGATCAAACGCTGAATGATACTTCAAATAAGGATGTTGACAAAAAATCAGGAGTTTTGACTGTATTTTGACCACAGTTGACTTTTAGCCCAAATTAGTCGATTGTTGACTGTTTGAACTGTTGACTGGGCAATCTTGAGAATCAGAGTCTGAAACTTTGCATGAGGACCCTTTGAAACATATGAGAGGCCATGGGATCCATTTGAGGTCTTAGAACTTGATTTTACTTTGAGAAATTCAAAACCCTAGTTTAGAGGCTGCTGTTTAGGAGAGAGACTGCATGCTTCCTTCTTGTGTATCTTTGAGCATTTGAAAGTCAGATGGATTGAAATATGAATGAATATGATGGGAAAATTTTGGGGTATGACAGCTGGTCCATATACATCCTCGAGCAAGGTCTTTACAGGCTCGTGCCCTGGTTCGCGATGAGGGCAAACCATTAACTTTTTGTCCTCGGATACACCTGACTAAAGTGAGATTCCCGCATATCCTAGTCAAGATCATCCCAAAGGACATCAACAATAACAAACACCTCAACGAACACGCGAGCTGGCCCAAAAGTCATAACTCTTTGCTCAGTAGCAACGACTTGAGGGGCTCCTATTTTTGACTGTGCCGACACTTGGCCCAAACATAATGCAAGGCCTAAACCAACCAAATAAAAGATCCAATTGAGCCCTTTCCCGTAAGGACTTACACTTGGTCGACCACCAAGCATGTACCTCGCTTGACTAGATCAAGTGGATCTGCCAACGGCTCGGGCGGGCTTTACCACCGAGCAGTACCCACAGGCTCTGGGCAGGCAAACGAGCACCCATCTCCCCATTCCCCTCGAGGACCCTCCTCCTCGTAGGATTCCTTCACCTTCAATCCTCCAAATATTACGGAGTCGACGCGTTTCTGAGAAGACCACGTCTCCCCTAAAACTTCAGAGTGGTTAACCTTGAACGGAGACCACGTGCTGGTCTCCACTACACACATAGATCCTAACAGTTTCCATCTTGGTACTAGGCATTCGTTCCAATATAAAGATCTTGGCCCAGCGTTGGGGGCTATAAATACCCCTTTTCACTAGAGGATCATGTATTCATTATTCTCACTCTAAACCTTTGTACTTGCACTCTGATTGCTCTCTCTTCTCACTTTGGCATTGGAGTACCTTGTAGGTACACCCACCCCATTCACAGAAAGTCCAATAGATTATAGGTCATTGTGTCATACCCCAAAATTTTCCCAATCAATCTTAATATCTAAATTATGCTAGATAGAACATGTCACCACTTTTCTTTATTGAGTTGTTGCATTCTTTTAAATTTACTATTAATTTACAATGGGTTTATTTCTAAAATAGGGTGTCTAAAAAATTAGTGGGCTTAACACTTAAATTGTTAAGCCCATCCTTGAGAATCATTTGAATTCTAAAAGAGAGATGTATTTGGTCTTTTGGAAGATCATATGGACTCACTTAAGATCATATGTTATTTGGTCTTTTGGAAGGTTATGGGTTTGGGGAAGAAGATGAAGATCATGAAGATCTTCATCTGGGTTTCATTTTCTGGTTTTTTTTGTTTGCAGAGAGTGAAAGAGAGAGACCGCGAGGTGAGAGGAAGAGAGGATCGTTGAAAATAAAAAATGAAATTGTAAAAAACAAAATTATAATTAACCCATCTCAAGTATGATTGTGACACGTGGTAACTTAAAGGCCGCGTGATTGGTCATATGTGTGGTTCCCCATATAATCTTATAATACTCCCTCGTTTAAAACAAACACGTGCAGACCATTAGATCGTCCCATTCTGGATCTACGCCTCAGATCGTAACTCTGTGGGCCATTAGATTTGGATCAAACGATCAGTATTTTGCATCACATCGTAACACTCTGAACTCACCCGTACCATGTCCAGCGGATCTTGAGTCTATTGGGTCTGGCCTGTATCTATTAACACCCCTAAAATTACTTAATAACATAAAAACGCACCCCCTTTGTTTTAATTAAGTTCTCTAATATATATTCTTATTTCATAAAATAATCTAAGATAATAAAATAACTATTATTTAATATCCTGTTTTATTTAATTTTATCCGTTAATTTATTTCTAATCCTTTTTTTGATTAATAATAATTAATAGTTATTAAAACATTTAATTTAAAAAATAATAAATATAACTAAAATAAGATTTCTTTAACGTAATACCTAAAAATTATTAACGTTATTAGAAACCTATAAAAATATTATATCATAATTAAGTCTAGGTGACAATTTATTTTTTTAAAAGAAAAATAGATTTCCTAGGTTACATCTTGTTTCACTTTATATATAATTACAATTATAAGATATACTAAGTGATACATTTTCTTCCATAATAAATTTTTTTTTAAAAAAACATATAAACATAATTATAAGGACACTTAAAACTATTTTTTTTTCTTTTCTAAAATAATGATCATAAATTTCTAAACACTTAGATTATCTAAATT
The DNA here is from genome assembly GCF_029867415.1 of Vicia villosa. NCBI lineage: Eukaryota > Viridiplantae > Streptophyta > Magnoliopsida > Fabales > Fabaceae > Vicia > Vicia villosa. The sequence goes on along the minus strand of NC_081181.1, from coordinate 59,020,081 downwards.
ACAAATGTAACTCATGCAATATGATTTTGCTAATTCGACTTAACACATTTAAAATATAATTATTCTAATTCAATTAAAACTCTATTATTTAAAACAATTATTCAATACACAAAAATCTAAAAATAGGGATTATACACCAAAAACTTTTAATCATAACTGCGAATTACAAAAAAACTGCGAACTGCGTATACCCACTAAAACATACTCAACCTACAAAATAACGTACAATCCCATAAAAAACACCAACAAATAACTACGAACTACGTTGACTCTGATCCTCCATTAAGGAGGTACATAGGCATTCGGGCAACCGAAACGAGTCTACTTCCCTTAAAACTTAGGTAGGTTAAAAATCTTATTCTTTGCCCTACTGTCCTCTTTTAAACGGCATCTTCTATAAACCTTTCCATAAAACCCTTATCACAAACCTTAGAGACATTAGAAAACCTTAAGGAAGGGTCAAGGGTGCCTAACACCTTCCCTCGACCCTAATTTCTCAACTTACCTAGAAACTCTTAATTAGGTTTTTCTCCCATGTTTACCCTTACCCTTAGGATAAAATAAAAACGTAGGTGGCGACTCTGTAGTTTAAGTTTTAAACTTAGAATTAAAAAGCCAATTGTAACACATTGATGCGTTAAACATTAGATTTTGCACATATCTTAAAATTAAGTGAAATGCGTTAAATAGTGTTTTCAATGCTTTAAATCAAATCCTAAAATAAAAACCGTTACAAAATGATTCGAATCAAATTTGTCAATTACTTGGATCAATTAACACATGAATGAATTATTTTAATCCTACTACATAAAATATAATTCAAACAGCTTCAAATTGAAAGTACTCTCGAAAGTTGACTAAATAAAATCAGTTATGTAAAAGTCAATAATAATTTGAGGTAAGAAAAAGTTGTTTAAAAAACTACATTATTGGCTATTAAGTACAAATATTTACAGTGAAGCAATACACATACAGGATATCTACCTTTCTATGTTGGTTATTAGTAACTCTCAAAGTTTGCGTGATGGACCAATGTAGATAGTGAAGTTAATGAAAAGTTTTTACTAAAAGCTATGAAGTTGAACACCTAAGTTATTTCTCCCATCTAATAAGGATAAAGGAAAAGATCAAATAAATAATCCTATAACAATTTAGACAGGACTCAACAAACACTTATTTTATGGAAAGATGTGAATGGGAAGAACATCCATCTCAATTAATCTAACATGTAAAAATTCCAATGTTAGTTTTAAAAAAAAAGTTTCATCTATAACTTATATAGGTGATAAAAATTAAGCTAGAAAAATGCTAAAAAGAAAATAAACAAAATACATATAGTGTAACCTACCTCTCCTGGTTAAATTCTTTATCAAAGCCGCCACACAACATAAGAAGATCTACAACATGAAATTCACTCGGCCGCTTCTGATAATCAAATTGGAGGCAAAATCTACCATATAAGAAGATCTTAGTACCATGATAATACCTTGATAATCCTTCTCCTTATTCATCTACGTCACCGTTTTGGGGTCAATTTTGGTCATTTGTATGCCTTATAGTAACTATTAAACTGGATAATTGATACATAACTACATTATGTACAAAAGCTACTATTATTCCAACTCAATGTCTACTTTAATTCAAATTTTTTCTAAAACTTCACTTTCTCTCTCATCCTTTTTCTGTTTCCCTCTTTCTCTATCTTTGTGTTAGAACAAGATTTATTCTGATCAATATTCTTGTTTTGATGATAACATTATATATGAATTTTGTATAAGACAATGTGGTACTCTAATCCTTTGCATTTTCCATTTCAGGAAATATATAAAGAGTATGCACAATTCAGCGCTCAGAAGCACTGACTCAGAAGGTTCTGGATGGCTACATCCGAACATGCTCTAGCAAGACATCAGAAGATGGTCAAGTAGAATTAGAACATGGACTATGAAGCATCAAAAGAACATAAAGTCAGAAGCAGAATCACTGATGTTCTGAACGGTATCACGCTCAAGCACTTCAAATTCAGAAGACAAGAAGATGCTCTGTACCAAGCTGATTGACTCTGATATTCAAACGTTGTATTCACAAATCTGAGTTCAGAAGCAAGTACAAGATGACAGGCTATTAAGTCGAAACTCTGACTGACAAAAGGAACGTTAGAAGCTACAAAAGGCAAAGTCAGTAAAAGCAGCAAAAGCATGGCTCGAGGTAGTTGACAAAAGTGTGAAACATTAAATGCAAAGTTGTACTATTCACGCAATGCATTAAATGCAACCCAACGGTCATCTTCTCAAACGCCTATATATATGGAAGTTCTGATCAGAAGCAGCAAACCAACTCTTGCAAAATACTGAAATGCTGTCAAAATCAAAGCTCACGAACTTTATCTTCAACCTCACAAACTCTTGTAATATTTAGTGAGTGTTAAGCTTAGAACTTAAGAGAAATATAACTTTTGTGATTATAGCTTTATAAGAAGCAATTCATACTCTTGTAAACTTTATTTTACATTGATTGTAAAAGGTTCCTAGAGTGATCAGTAGACTCTAGAAGACTTAGAGGTTATCTAAGTGGTGAATTCCTAGAGTGATCAAGTTGTGATCTGTATACTCTAGAAGACTTAGAGGTTATATAAGTGGAAAACCATTGTAATCAGATTGATTAGTGGAGTAAATCCTCATTTGAGGTAAATCACTCTAAGGGGGTGGACTGGAGTAGTTTCGTTAACAACGAACCAGGATAAAAATAATTGTGTTCATTGTTTTTATCTTATAATTTTTTAAAGTCACACTTATTCAAACCCCCCCCCCCTTTCTAAGTGTTTTTCTATCCTTCAATTGGCATCAGAGCGCTGGTTCTAGGTGCAAGCACTTAAGCGTGTTAGATAAAAGATTCAGGGAGAAAAACACAAAGTCATTATGGTTGAAACAACTGCATCAACAGCTACACTTGTTCCTACTGATCAAAACAACAATGGCAATGGTTTCAATGGATATTCTAGACCACCAGTGTTTGATGGTGAAAACTTTTAATACTGGAAAGATAGACTTGAAAGTTACTTTCTTGATCAAGATGGTGACTTATGGGATCTAGTCTTGGATGGTTACAGACATCCTGTAAATGCTCGAGGAGTAAAGATATCTAGACAAGAAATGAGTAATGACCAAAAGAAACAATTCAAGAATCATCACAAGTCAAGGACTATTCTGCTGAATGCTATTTCTCATGCTGAATATGAGAAAATAACAAACAGAGAAACTGCTCATGACATCTTTGAATCCTTGAAGATGACTCGTGAAGGTAATGCCCAAGTCAAGGAGACAAAAGCTCTTGCTTTAATCCAGAAGTATGAAGCGTTCAAGATGGAGGAAGATGAAAACATTGAAGCGTTCAAGATGGAGGAAGATGAAAACATTGAAGCAATATTCTCAAGATTCCAGACTCTGACTGCTGGATTAAGAGTGCTTGACAAGGGATATACAAAGGCTGATCATGTCAGGAAGATCATCAGAAGCTTGCCCAGAAGATGGGGCCCAATGGTGACTGCATTCATGATTGCTAAGAAATCTGAATAAAGTCTCTCTTGAAGAGCTGATCAGTGCCCTGAGGAGTCATGAAATAGAGCTGGATGCAAATGAACCTCAGAAGAAAGGTAAGTCAATTGCTTTAAAATCAAATAATAAAAAATGCACTAATGCTTTTCAGGCTGAAGAAGAAGATTATGAAGAGTCAAAATCAGAAGAAGAAGAAGAAGAAGAAGAAGAAGAAGAAGATGAACTCTCCATGATCTCCAGAAGAGTAAATCAACTCTGGAAGAGTAAACAAAGGAAGTTCAAGAACTTCAGAAGTTCTAAGAGGCCTGAAAGAGGAGAATCTTCTGGACACATAAGATCTGACAAAAAGAAGGTGACATGCTATGAATGCAAGGAGCCAGGACATTACAAGAATGAGTGTCCAAAGCTTCAGAGGGAAAAGCCCAAGAAGAAGTTTGAAAAGAAGAAAGGCCTTATGGCTACTTGGGATGACTCAGATTCTTCTGATCAAGAGTCAGACTCTGAAGACGAGCAGGCAAACATAGCGTTGATGGCCACCGTTGATGATGAATCAGAATCTACATCAGAATCAGACTCAGACTCTGAAGAGGTATTTTCTGAACTTTCTAGAGATGAGCTAGTTTCCAGCTTAACTGAAATTCTGGAAATCAAGGCTAAGCTTAGTATCAAATACAAAAAGCTGAGAAAGCTCTTTGCATCTGAAACTATGAAGCTTGAAATAGAAAATGCTGAACTCAAATAAAAAGTTTTAAAACTATCTAAAGATGCTGAGTCATCTTCTAGTTCAGAAAATTCTATTTAGAGGTATTGGAAGAAGTCAACTTGCCTCTATGATATATGCAGTTAGTGGAAACAAGAGAGTTGGCATAGGCTATGAGGGTGAAACCCCATACAAACTTGAATTTGTTAAAGAGATGAAAATCACATACAAACCTTTGTATGATCAATTCAAGTATGGCCACTCCCATGATATTAGGCACACATCACATGCTAAGAGTTTCCACATAACACACACCAAGAAGCATGTTACACATACTAGAAAATATCATGTAACTCAGAATAGGGAATATCATGTTGTTCCTCCTGTTAATTATCATGCTAAACCCAAGTTCAATCAGAACTTGAGGAGAACTAACAAGAAAGGACCCAAGAAATTGTGGGTACCTAAGGAAAAGATTATCCCTGTTGCAGATATCCTTGGCAGCCAAGAAGACAAAGCAAAACATGTCATGGTACCTGGACTCTGGGTGCTCGCGGCACATGACGGAAAAAAGGTCTATGTTCCAAGACCTGGTGCTTAAATCTGCTTGAGAAGTTAAGTTTGGAGGGAATCAGAAGGGCAAGATCATTGGCTCTGGAACCATAAGTATTGGTAACTCTCCTTCCATAACTAATGTTCTGCTAGTAGATGGATTAGCTCATAACTTATTGTCCATAAGTCAATTAAGTGACGATGGTTATGACATAATCTTCAATCAAAAGTCTTGTAAAGCTATTAGTCAGAAGGATGGCTCAATCCTATTTACAGGCAAGAGAAAGAACAACATTTACAAGATTGATCTTCAAGATCTTAAGAATCAGAAGGTCACTTGCCTTATTTTTGTTAGTGAGGAGCAGTGGGTCTGGCACAGAAGATTAGGTCATGCTAGTTTGAGAAAGATTTCTCATATTAACAAACTTAATTTGGTCAGAGGACTCCTTAATCTGAAATACAAATCAGATGCTCTTTGCGAAGCATGTCAGAAAGGGAAGTTTTCCAAACCTGCATTCAAGTCTAAAAATGTTGTCTCTTCCTCTAGGCCGCTAGAACTTCTGCACATTGATCTATTTGGCCCAGTCAAAACAACATCTGTTAGAGGGAAGAAATATGGATTAGTCATCGTAGACGACTATAGCAGATGGACGTGGGTAAAGTTCTTGAAACACAAGGATGAGTCTCATACAGTGTTCTTTGACTTCTGCACTCAGATCCAATCTGAGAAAGAGTGTAAAATCATAAGGGTCAGAAGTGATCATGGTGGCGAATTTGAGAACAGATTCTTTGAGATTTATTTCAAAGAAAATGGTATTGCCCATGATTTCTCTTGTCCTAGAACTCCACAGCAAAATGGGGTTGTAGAACGAAAGAATAGAACTCTACAAGAAATGACCAGAACCATGATCAATGAAACCAATATGGCTAAGCATTTCTAGGCATAAGCAATAAACACTGCATGTTATATTCATAATAGAATCTCCATAAGACCTATTCTTAATAAGACTCCTTATGAATTGTGGAAGAACAGAAAGCCCAACATTTCTTATTTCCATCCATTTGGATGTATATGTTTTATTCTGAACACTAAAGATCATCTGCATAAGTTTTATTCTAAGGCACAGAAGTGTTTCCTTCTTGGATATTCTGAACGCTCTAAAGGCTACAGAGTATACAATACTGAAACATTGATTGTTGAAGAATCAATCAATATCAGATTTAATGATGAGCTTGGTCTTGAAAAGCCAAAGCAGTTTGAGAATTTTGCAGATATAGAAATCTCTAACTCAGACTCTGAAGAACCCAGAAGCAAAGTTTCAGAAGATCAAGTTGCTGCTTCATTAGAGAATCTCAGAATTTCTGAAGAACCAACTATCAGAAGATCATCTCGACTCAACTCTGCTCACTCAGAAGATGTTATCATTGGGAAGAAAGAAGATCCTATCAGAACAAGGGCATTCCTTAAGAACAATGCAGAATGTCAATTTGGTCTAGTATCTCTTATTTTGCCAACTTCTGTTGATCAAGCTATGGAAGATGCTGACTGGAAAATTGCCATGCAAGAAGAACTAAATCAGTTTACAAGGAATGATGTTTGGTATCTTGTTCCAAGACCAAAAGGATTTAACATCATTGGAACTAAGTGGGTCTTCATAAACAAGTTAAGCGAAAAAGGAGAAGTTGTAAGAAACAAAGCCAGATTGGTTGCTCAGGGCTATAGTCAGCAAGAAGGTATTGACTATACTGAAACCTTTGCACCAGTGGCCAGGTTAGAATCTATTCGCTTATTAATTTCTTTTGCCACTCAACATAACATCACTCTGTATCAGATGGATGTTAAGAGTGCCTTCTTAAATGGTTATATAGATGAGGAAGTATATGTCCACCAACCTCCTGGTTTTGAAGACTCTAAGTCTCCAGAACATGTTTTTAAATTAAAGAAATCATTATATGGCCTGAAGCAAGCTCCCAGAGCTTGGTATGAAAGATTAAGTTCTTTCCTTCTGGATAATGGTTTCACCAGAGGAAAAGTGGATACAACTCTCTTCTGTAAAACCATTAAAAAGGATATTTTAATTTTCCAAATATATGTTGATGATATTATCTTTGGAACCTCTAATGCTACACTTGGAAAGGAGTTTGCTAAGTCTATGCAGGCTGAGTTTGAAATGAGCATGAAGGGAGAACTCAAGTATTTCCTTGGGATCCAGATCAATCAAACTTCTGAAGGAACTTATGTTCATCAGACCAAGTATGTGAAAGAACTTCTGAAGAAGTTTAATCTTTTAGAAAGCAAAGAAGCAAAGACTCCTATGCATCCAACGTGTGTTCTAGGTAAGGATGAGGTAAGTAAGAAGGTAGATCAGAAGCTCTACAAAGGTATGATTGGATCTCTTCTATATCTTACTGCTTCTAGACCTGACATTTTATTCAGTGTTTATCTGTGTGCAAGATTCCAATAAGATCCTAGAGAATCTCACTTAATAGCTGTTAAGAGAATTCTGAGGTATCTGAAAGGTACTACTAATGTTGGTTTAGTCTACAGAAGATCTGAATAATACAACTTAGTAGGATTTTGTGATGCTGATTACGCTGGAGATAGAGTTGAAAGGATAAGTACTTCTGGAAGTTGTCAATTTCTTGGAAGTCACCTGATCTCCTGGTACAGCAAGAAGCAAGCTACAATTGCCCTCTCTACAACAGAAGCATAATATGTTGCTGCTACTGGATGTAGTAATAGATGCTCTGGATGAAGAGTCAACTAGAAGATTATCAGATATATGAGAGTAACATTCCTATCTTCTGTGATAATACTTCTGCTATTTGTTTATCTAAGAATCCAATCTTACATTCCAAAGCTAAACATATTGAGATTAAACATCATTTCATTAGGGACTATATTCAGAAGGGCGTTCTATCTTTAAACTTTGTTGATACAGACCATCAATGGGCTGATATCTTTACAAAACCCCTTGCTGAAGATAGGTTTAAGTTCATTATGAAGAATATCAATATGGATTTAAGCCCAGAATGAAAGGATGAGAAGTTCTGATATATGGATTAGATTTGAAATGATCTTCTTTATTTATTCTTTTTTATAAAAAGTTCTGAAAATGTTGATCAGTTAGATATTCTGATTCTGTTATTACTAACGTTTCATATGTCTAAGATGATTCAGAATCTCTTTTAAAGCAAAACAGCTGTCACCAGCTATTCCAGAAGATGAACACGTGTTCACTCTGAAGGGACAAGCATGCGTGCAGCTGATGAGACGCCGCCCTAGGTAACTGTGCAAATCATTTCAAGTATCACGTTTTACCCTAGCGTTACTCAACATTAAATGCATTTGATACTCTACATTCTGTAACTGTTCATTCTCAGAATTTAAATGCATTTTGTTTCAAGTCCGTGTCTATTTATACATCTCTCATAACCTCTTTTTCACTTTTCACGCATTCATTCTCTCTTGTGTATGCATTTCTGCAACCTTTTCTCTCTTTTCTTAAACCCTAAAAGAAAACCCAGAAATATCAGAAGTGCTTCCATGGCTTCCTCCTCGTCTCAGAATGCTAGTTCATCTCCTCAGAAACAACATGAACAAGAACAAGAGCAACAACTCATTCCAAAAATCACTTGTTCGATTCCACTGGATCAGTTGGAAGTCATCTGTGAATTAATGGTAGATGTTGATAATCTGGAAGATCATGAAATTCATATCAAAGAGAACTTGGTGTTTCAAGGATGGGCACCATTGTTCTATGAGTTCTGTGGACCAGTCTATCCAGACCTTGTGAAGGAATTCTGGATTCATCCAACGGTTATTCCTAAAGCTATCGTCTTTTTTGTTCATGGTAGATTCTTTCCCATCACTGAAAACACCTTGAGAATGTTGTTTGGATTGATGAATTCTGAAGGTGAGACTGAAGCAACTCCAAGAACAGATAGGGATGCTGTCTACGCTGAAATCTTTACTGATGGGAAGAAATCAAAGAAGGTTAAGGATCTGAAGAACATCTACAAAATATGGACAAAGATTCTTCTAGGTTGTTTCTACCACAGGAAATCAACCAGTTCATCTGACTTCATCAATAAAGACCAACAATACATCATGTATTGCCTTGGTACTCAGAAAAAGGTGGATATCCCTTTCATAATCTTCAATCACATGTGGAACACTGTGAAGGATTCTAGAGATGAAAACAGAATGAAGCATAAGAGGAATGTTATTCCTTTTGGGAGGATCATTACCAATCTTCTAGTTCAAACCAAGATGGTCGAACAGTTGGAAACTGCTGGAGTAATCAACAACCCTTACACCATTATTGGGAGTGCTCTAAACGCTCATAATCTGAGGAAAATGGGCTTAATTCAAGCAATTGGTTCAACTCCTCAAGCAGATCCAAATGTTAGAAGCAGAAGGGGTCCGGTTCTTGCTGGTTTTGAGATGTTCTTCCAAAATGAACAACCAGATGTTAAGGTTCATTATATTAACATTCTCAAACAAGATGGTTCTGTAAATGCTCCTATTGGGATAAGCAAGCAGAAGCTTCTGACTACTAAGGATGGAGTATCAGAAGTCTTTCCAGAAGTTGCTCCCCAGCAAGAAAGACGAACAAAGCGAAAGCTAGATCTTCCTTCTATTAGTGAAGAGAAGAGAAATGAAGAGAAAGCTGAGGAAGAGAAGAAAGAAGCTGAAGCTGAAAAGAAGAAGCAGAAGAAGGATGATGAGAAGAAAGATGAGAAGGATGTTGAAAAGAAGAAGAAAAAGAAGAAAGATAAGAAGAAGAAAGACAAGAAAAAGAAAGAAGAAAAGAAGGCTGTTGAAGGAGAAAAGAAGAAGGAAGAAGAGGAAAATAAGGAAGAAGCCAGGAAGAAAGAAATTTCGGAAGGAAAGCAGAAGATGGTGATTCAGAAGAAAAGGAAGGCAGTTGGAGATGATTCTGAGAGGCATCTCAAGAAGAGATCTTCTGGTATTCATATTTCTGAACCTAACTCTGTACCTATTTTAATTTCAAAATCTGTACCAACAGAAGTTCCCCCCTCTCTCAACCAGAAAAAGGCCCAACCAAATCACCTCCAACCACCAAAGTTCTCACCCCTCCTCCTTCACCCAAGACTCAAGGCACTGTGCCTAATCTTGTTTCTGACCATCCCGTTTCTGAACCTATCCTCGAAATATTACCCCTTCAAACCCTCTTTCCTCCTCACACCTCTATCCCAACTTCTCAATCCCCTCCTCATTCAAACTACTCCCCTATTGCCAACCATGTTACCAACAATGCCACTGCATCAGAATCTCCAAATTTTGATTCTTTACATGAACTCTTTCATTCTTGCAATTATCAACCTAAACCTCGTCCTGACCCAGCTTTTGTAGTCTTGGATTCTGAGGATGAAGCAGAATCATTGCTTTCTCTTGATAGAGAACCTGAACCATACTTCATTCTGAACCCAGACTCTTCAACCACCCAATTCAAAACTAAACCCTCTGAACTCTCTGTTGGTGTACGTTTTGAATTTTTAAAGCTTAAGGTACAGGCAGGTCTAGATGCACTAAAGGTAGCACATAATGCCAACCTGGATTATGTTGCTTCAGGGAATCTCTGGAGAGCTTTCAGAAGAGAGATTAATTCTGACTTTCTGAAGTTGCAAGAAGCTTGTATAGCTGATGCTCCTGGTCCTTCCGGATTTCTAAGGGACTTTGAAGACAACTACTTCTTTCCCATCAGAAGCTGGAAATCTCTTGAAGAGAAAGAATTGGTTGATGAGCTTGAAGAAGTGCATCCTCTTGCTTTGGTTGTGTGGAAGCCTCAGTACAATGTTCTGACTGGAGATTTTCAGTCTATATTCAACTGGCTTAGGGAGAATCCCTCTGATAAAGCACCAAGTATGGTATATCCATAAGTTGAATATCCATCAGAACCAGTTGCTCCAACACCTCCACAGAATCTGGCTGACATTCTTCTGGCTCTTGAGACTCCAGATGCTGAGATCCCTACTCCTGTGTATGCTGAAGATGCTTTTGTATCAGAAGCTGATGCTGAGAATGATGATGCTGAAGATTATCCTGCTGAGAAATCTCCTGTTAAGGAAAATCAAGATGATGTTCTTGTGCTTGAAGCAAATGCTGAGAATCCTCATGTCATGGATAATAGCTTTAATGATTCTTCTGTTGGACCTTCTACCTTTGTTTTGATAAACACCATGAAGGCTCTTCAACAGAATCAAGCTGATCTGGCTACCCGTCTTGACAAGCACGAGGATACTCATGATGAGTTCAGATCATTCATGAAGACTCAGACGGAAGACACTACTGAGATTAAAAACCTTCTGACCCTCTTAGCTAATAGGCTTGGCCCATCGTAGTCTGTCTTTGGTCTTAGTTGTTTTCTTTTGTTTCTATGCATCTGTTTTCTGCATCTGCTTCTATCTATATTTTGTACTTCTGATATTTTAATCAATGAAATCTTTATCTTCTTCACTCTATGTGTCTTTTATCATCTGAATCTTTTAATGTTTTTTGATGTTATGGCAAAAAGGGGGAGAAACAGGATAATTAATTTGATTTATTATATCAGTTGCTGGGATTAAGTCTCAACATTTCCTAACATTATTTGCAAGGTCTATGTCTTTGAGATTTTTTGCAGGATTGAAGATATTCTGAAAAAGCTCAACATGAGAAGCAAATACATGAGGAAAAGCAATTCTATAAAGAAGCATGTTCTTAAAGATTTGAAGCAAGCTTAGTGCTGTGAAGCTTCAAGATCAGAAGCATGAAGAATATTCTGATATTCTTCTTAGAATGATATGATACATTATTCTCTTTAGAATGCTCTGATATATTCTTCTTAGAATACTCTGATACATATTTTTTCTCAAAAATGTTCTGATACATTCATGCTCTGATACATTTTGTTTAGTATGCTTTGATACATTTCAGGATGTAAAGATGCTCTGAAGATGCTCTGATACATTCAAGAATGTTCTGATTCAATCAAGCATGCAATGATTCAATTGATTACAAAGAAGAAATTCAAAGCTCTGAAGCTGTCCTATGGAAGCAAGAAGCAGAAGCTCTGAATATTCTGAAGTTCTAGGCAAAGTGAAAGTCTCTACTGAAATGGAAAAATACTTAGGGAAGTCTTTTATTTATAAATTCTTCTAGTATTTATTTCAGGGGGAGATTGTTAATCTCAAAGGGAGACATATTCACACACTCTGATTATATGCTTATGTTATATCTGTGTAATTGTCTTTTATAATCAGATATTATGGTTACAAATTCATATCAATTATATATGTTTTTGTCATCATCAAAAAGGGGGAGATTGTTAGAACAAGATTTGTTCTGATCAATATTCTTGTTTTGATGATAACATTATATATGAATTTTGTATAAGACAATGTGGTACTCTAATCCTTTGCATTTTCCATTTCAGGAAATATATAAAAAGTATGCACAATTCAGCGCTCAGAAGCACTGACTCAGAAGGTTCTGGATGGCTACATCAGAACATGCTCTGGCAAGACATCAGAAGATGGTCAAGCAGAATCAGAACATGGACTATGAAGCATTAGAAGAACATAAAGTCAGAAGCAGAATCACTGATGTTCTGAACGGTATCACGCTCAAGCACTTCAAAGTCAGAAGACAAAAAGATGCTCTGCACCAAGCTGATTGACTCTGATATTAAAACGTTGTATTCACAAATCTGAGTTCAGAAGCAAGTACAAGATGACAGGCTATTAAGTCTAATCTCTGACTGACAAAAGGAACGTTAGAAGCTACAAAAGGCAAAGTCAGTAAAAGCACCAAAAGCATGGCTCGAGGTAGTTGACAAAAGTGTGAAACATTAAATGCAAAGATGTACTATTCACGCAATGCTTTAAATGAAACCCAACGGTCATCTTCTCAAACGCCTATATATATGGAAGTTCTGATCAGAAACAGCAAACCAACTCTTGCAAAATACTAAAACGCTGTCAAAATCAAAGCTCATGAACTTCATCTTCAACCTCACAAACTCTTGTAATATTTAGTGAGTGTTAAGCTTAGAACTTAAGAGAAATATCACTGTTGTGATTATAGCTTTATAAGAAGCAATTCATACTCTTGTAAACTTTATTTTACATTGATTGTAAAAGGTTCCTAGAGTGATCAGTGTGATCAGTATACTCTAGAAGACTTAGAGGTTATTAAGTGGTGAATTCCTAGAGTGATCAAGTTGTGATCTGTATACCCTAGAAGACTTAGAGGTTATCTAAGTGTAAAACCAATGTAATCAGATTGATTAGTGGATTAAATCCTCAGTTGAGGTAAATCACTCTAAAGGGGTGGACTGAAGTAGTTTCGTTAACAACGAACCAGGATAAAAATAATTGTGTTCATTGTTTTTATCTTATAAGTTTTTAAAGTCACACTTATTCAAACCCCCCCTTTCTAAGTGTTTTTCTATCCTTCACTTTGCACCTTTCCTCTCCCTTCTCTTTTTCTTTCTTCTGCTTCTCTTTGGGTCTTTATTTTATTATCATGGTATCACAATGAAAGATAAATGGCGTGAGAATCAGTTTTTCAGTGGTGCATCAGTTAGATTGAACAAGTCGATTTGGGCATTTATTTTAGGGTTTGAAACTGTCCGAATCGGTTTAAGTGATTCCAACCACTTCCATGGAATAAGACCCTCCATCTTGCTTTATCACCTCTATTTTTTTGTTTGGTTTTCTTAGAAAGTTATGGTTTTGGTTTTGTGGTTGATTTGATTATTTTGTGGTTAGTTTTTCAAGATATAAGCAAGCATTTTCTATTTCTTCGGGTATGGTTCCCGTAAATTGAAACAACAGAAATTTTTAGCTGAAGCATGGTGTAAATTCTTTATATCTCTGTTTTGAATTGGTTAAATAGAGACTATTGATGCATCTGGATGTCAGTTTTACATTAACAAGTTGATTCGTTGGTTCCATGATTTTTGTTTGAATGTTGTAAATATTTCACAAATTTGAATTGGTGTAGTACTTTTATTCATTGATTTACTGCAGATTTGGAGATGAAAAAGGTTATTGTTGTAAAAACTGTTGGATCTGGTTTCTCGAGTTCGATTGTTACACGATAATGTGGCTGAATTTGTGCATCTGTTAAATATTTTTAATGTTTGTTGTCTTCAACTTACAGAGTTCCTGCTCTTGAACAAAGGTCAATCAGTTCCTCACTCATTGTCATTCCTTTTGTTTGTGTTTGTTATGGTTGTATAATATGATTTATGATTTAAGTATTGGATTCTTTCTTTTTTTCTTAACCAAAATGGTAGGGGTTTTGAATCATAATTTGGTCAGTAAGAAATTGTTATATGTGCGAAGTTAAGTGCGAAGCCGAATGAAATTTTCTTTGATTGGTGCATCAAACAAGTCTCTTCTTAATAATGCCATTGATTTTATATAGGCTCTTGGGAAGATACATGTTGTGTTAGAGTACTGTTAGGGTACCAAAGGAAACTGCGAATCATTTTATACTTCATATCGGTATGTTTCATTTATTTATAGCTGTGTTTTCTTTTTTATGTTCTTTTAGTAATAAAGTAGAATTTTGTGTTACAGCTGCTGTCCTTCAAGTTCTTTGGAATAATAACCTTATTCACCGAGATTTGAATCCTCGTGTATCGTAATACTTAAAAGCTTAAATGTGTGTCAATTGTTTTTCTATTTTTAGTTGATTTGTCAATTGCTTTGTACATTTGCTTTGTTCTTTGTTTTTTTATGTAGAACTTTGAATTGCTATCAAGTCTTACATTTTATGGTGAAATGAACTGATTGGTATGTGGTACTATCAAGGATGATGCATTGATTTGAGTATGTATGTTGAATGGTTGGATTTGATGTGGTTGATTTGGTTGCAGAGTGGGCTTTGTACAAGATGTGTTTATGTACACAAAATTTTACATAAAAGATGTTTTGTAACTTTATATGCACATGTGTTCTGCCGAATTTTGTTGAAGAATAACTTCGTCGCCGATTGTTATTAAGAAATGCTAATGGGAATGTGTTGCAACTTGTAAGAAGGAGCCTATTTCTTCTTCCTCATATATGGCTAAAGTTTTGTTAATTTGTTGGTGCCTTCAATTAGATAAAGAAAGCGATATTTACAGCATTATGGTGCAAATTAATGCCTTGGTGACTGTGGAATGTCTATCAATAAATGTGAGCGTTTCAATAATTCATGATATAGTTCAGGACTATATCATTATTGTAGATCTGATCGAGTTCATTGGTAGGAATTGAAACGAGGAAGCTCATAAGTTAACAAAATTATCTAACTCTTTAGGTACTAAAACTTGAATGAGGCATGTCTCTAATATGTTTCATGATTCAATTTGCAATCCATCTAGTTTATATTAGTGAAGTTCGTGATTATATTGAGACTTTGTTTTTCAGTTGCAACTTGCATCCACTGAATTTATATGCTTACTGTAATACGGTGGGAGAACTGACTTTTTTAAATGTTGCGGATAGCAAGAGTCGCCACCGACTTTTATTTTATCCAATTGGAAAGAAAAAAAGAACAGGAAATACCTTTAAAAGATTTTGAGTTAGGGGAGTAGGTTATACAAAGGGGAGGTGTAAGCTCCCTTTGTATCCATGGTTATCCATGGGCTCTTAATTGCTTAGCTCACTTGTTTGTTTGAATTGTTTGCAAGAGTGTCGTGTGTGAATTGAAAAGATTTGAATAAGGACTTTAGCTTGTAAATAAGCATAGCCTTTTTGAATTGATTTGAAAAAGGGGTGTGAAAAGTAATGTGAGTTTGAATAGTGAGTAAGCAGTTAAAAGCACCTACCCTAAGTTTACGATCTTTCTTGTTCTTTAAGTTTTTAGTTTGAAAGGGCTATCCATACCATAAAGAGGGTGTCGCTACCGCGAAAATTAACAGAGTCGCCACTAACATATTTATCCTGAAAAGGAAGGGAATGCCAGCAAACCACAAAACAAAACAACGGTCTCGCGACCAGAGAAAAAGGGTAAGGGAGTCGGTTACGCGAGGGGAAGGTGTTAGCACCCCTCGCGCCCATCGTACTCGATGGTATCCACGCATGTGTCTAAATCTATGGGTGTGTAAGCAAACTACGCTAATCTGGACTAAAATGAATGCAGAATGTAGGGAAAAGAAAGGATTGTGCTCGCACGGGCCCTACCCCGCTGCCTACGTATCTGTTTTGCAGAATCAGAGCTACCGTAGCTCGGCTAACTACTTTCTGTTTGTTTTGTGTTTTTTAGGTGAACGAGTTACATTCACACTCCGCTGCTCGACCTTTGGAGACTTACGCTTGGGAATGGAGCGGAAATAACAAGCTCTTAAGAAAAGAAAATCAAAGAGTGTGGTTTGTGTTTTAAAGAATGCATGAGGAAAACCTAAGCTAAGGGGGAAAGCTTGCTACCTAATGTTATCATACAAAGGGTACAAGTCTAAGCTAAGCTATCAACCTACGAAGGAAAAGGGAAAGCATACAATAATATCACACAAACGAGCATCCGCTCGTAAAGCAAACAAAACCAACGGTACTGACCGAATGGTAGAAAAGCGGTCCCGCCATAGCCAAGGGGAGCAGCTCAACCCAAGTCAACCAAGCATTAGACCTCGCGAAAATGATCGGGCCATAGACAAGAGGGCGGACCCCTCTCAGCAACCAAGCCGTCACGGATCGTAAAGGAAAACGGTGCGTGCGTACACCGAGCATCAACGTCGAGCGACGTGAGCTATAGGAAAGGCGGGGGTCCGGCTGCATGAACCCTTTACCTGACATACTCGATAACAAGATCTTTTGCACGTTCGGAAGCAAGCAACGCGAGGCGTGCGCCTACCAAACAGACTCGATGAGACTAGGCGGGGGTTGATTACGAACCCTTGACCGCATGCCTTCCATGAGGACTTAACGGAGTGCCATATAGGACTTATTACACCGTGACTCCCTGCCGCAAAGCACAAATGTAAACACACCAACAAAAACAGAGCCTCTTTCGAGGGCTTGGCCAGATGCATGTCTAAGTCCTACTTCTCATGTTAAAGGATGATGCGAGAAAGCGGTAAAAGGGACCAGGAGACAATACCGAGCGGATAGCAAATCCGCAATGAGCTAGCAAGCGTAAGCAGAGAAGAAACTTCACGTAATCTAACATCCATCAAAGCCAGGAGTCCAGCACAAGCGTCAAAGCGATGCGGTGTGAAAATAAATCACAACCGCTATGTAGTGCGTATCAGACACAACCACACAAGCAACCTGCAAGAGAAACACAATCCAGACAATACAGGAATATACATCTCAATGAATGAGAGATCAGGTGAATCGCATCGGGAATAAATTCGTGTCCCACAAATAAAGTGGAACACGACTCAAATCAATCGCACAGGAAGCGAATTTGTGTCCCACAAATAAAGTGGAACACGAAGCAAGTCGAATCTCAATCGAAGGCTCTCTCGAAGTACCTCGCACATCTCAGCAAACAAATCAGTAGTAACAAGGAAGCACGCGCACCGCCATAGAAAATAATAGAAATTAAATTCTAAAAAAAATCTAACAAGATTAAATTCTAAAACAAAACCTAACAAGATTAATTTGTTTTTATGACATTTTTATCTAAAAATTAGAACTAACTATGTAAGAAAACAATTAAAGTCTAACAAGCAAAAGATTACATGTTTTTTTTATTATCTAAAATCAATGCAAGGAATCTAATCAAACATAATATTTTTCATGGCATTTTATCAAAGAGTTAAAACTAAACAATATAACAAAACATTTAATTCTAACTGGAAAATATTACATGTTTTTTATTCATTCTTCTATCAAGCAAAAACTAACAAAACTACTTGATTTTTAGGTTTTTTATTACATGAAAGAAATAGGAAACAAAACTAGTTAAAACAACTAATTCTAATATGAATTAAAAATGTACACATGGGGTGAAAAGCTGAAAACAGAGTATATTGACAGTAATTGGGCGCTGCAGCCCAAGGGGATGGCCCAACAGAGGTTTTTATTCAGTTTTTTGTAGCAATAACCAAAAACAAAAGTGATATGGGCTTCCAGGGGGGTGTACGGCAGTAATTCGGTGGTGGCCCAATGTATTGCATCAGAATCCAGTTTTTGTTTCAAATTTTAGATCCAATTCAGATTTTCTTATTATCAGATTCAGTTAATCTCTAATCTCAATTAAACCAGTAATTATGCTAATTAATTCTAATTAAAACAGATTATATTCACTGTTAATCAAATAAAATGCTAAAAGGGATTAGGGTTAGGAATTTCAAACATTAGCCTCTTCTCTCTCACGAAACGCCGACGGCGGCGGCGGTGACCTCAACCTTCTCCTCCGGTCAGATTCTCGCTTCGTCTCATCTCTCATTTCTCTCGGACTCACTCTCTTCGTCTTCGTCTCTCAACATCTCGATCTCATGTCTCGTATCTCTCCGTTTTTCTGTGGTGTTGTCTTTGTATGAAGATGATGAGCGTTGTTATTGATGTTCTACAGATGTGAATTTCAGATCGGTGAAGATTGAAGATCATTGATGATGGACTATGCAGAGTGCTGATTGAAGTTATGGTGATTGAATACGATTGAAGAAGATGACCGATGTTGTTGTGGATGAAACCGCGACGTTACTGTTGATTCTCTGCAGTCGCGACGAGGAACGAATTGCAATGGTGATGTTGATTCGGTAACGAGGAGGCTACGCGGAGAAGATTGTTGATACGTGAGGATGATGATGAACGCGGATGAAATCTCGGTTCTGTTTCCTTACTGGTTTCTGGATTTTCTTGCAGGTTGCATATTGGTGATTGAAGCAGAATATGAAGATGATTATGGTGGTGATTCACGGTTGAGAATCAAGAGAGAAAGTTCAAGATTGAAGGTGATTGATGAACGAAGTTGTTGAAGTCGATGATTAAAGGTGATGAAGATTGTATTGAAGAATTGGTGCGATGGAGAATTGGGAGAAGAAGATTGAACAACCACCATGATGAAGGTGTGAAGTTCTGATTATCTTGATTGAATTGAAGCGTGTCAAGATTTCTTGTTGAATCGAATCTGAGAAGGTTGAAGAGTGTTATGAAGGTTGGAGCGTTGAATCCAGGATCGAGAGAGAAAGATGAAGAAGTTTGTTACGGTTTCGTTTCCATTCTGTTACAGATATTTTCCTCCCCCCAATTTCTGTTATCTTTTTCTGTTCTGAAGTTTCTCTATTTTTTTGATTTTTCTCTTATCCTTCCCGAAGTGATGAACCGGTTTTCTTTCTTTTTGCAGCATTTCGTTCCGGTTTTCTTTTGTAAACTGCCGGTGGAATTGATGTGCCGGTTTTTTTTAGTTCAGCTGCGACATGTTGGTTTATGTGAAAATCTTGATGTAACTCATTGTGCTGCGCCCCTTTTTTACTGCAGGTCGGTTTGTTGAATTGCAGTTAATTTGATGGAGAGCCCTCGCCTAGCAGGAGCTCAAATTTGGGATAAGTATGAGAATAGATGGGGCATGCTGCTTGTACACACTTTTGTGGCGCGTTATGATGCTGGAATTTTGTACATTTTGTAAAGAACATTGCTGTAAAGAGTTTTGTACCTTTTGTGGAGGACTTGAATTTTTGTAAAGAACATTGAATGATGAATATTGTTGAATGATCTTTGAATCTTGAAACTTTAATGCTAAAATCCATATGAATGAATCCTTCAACTTGAATCAACTCTTTGACCAATCAAACACTTAAGACTTTGGATCCGATCAAATAATGTTGAATTTAAATCGAATTTATGGAATCAAACTTCAAGCCCCCTATCATCTTATTCTTCGAATGCAACCTTAACTTCAATTGTTAAGCCAAGTCAACACATATTGCAAGCCGAAAGCAAAATACAAGAATAAGCACGCCTTGAACAAAATGAACCCCATGACACGCACTGTACCTCAATCTGCCATGACAATAATGCCTTAAGGAATTTTTGAGGAAGATAAACATTGAAGCACACAAGAACATCTCGACACTGGAATTCAATGAATCTTAGGTGAATTAACGAGTGCAGCCACCATGTATAAGAAGCTCTTTATTATTTTCCTTGATTTTTGAACGACGAAATAAACGCCATCCATAACTTATAGCACAGAGAAAGAGGGCAAATTTTGGGGTGCAACAGCTGCCCCTATTCAAACTTCTTGAACCTGACGAGTGAGAAATGAAAGTTTCAAACCGTTGAGGTGGAAGGAGATTGAATACCAGAATGAACTCGAAAATTTGCGCTCTTGATTAAATAGAAGATTCCATCTTGCAATAAGAAGGAATGTACCACCCCGCAAGCAGGGAGAAAAAACTTCAATTGATCTGGATAGTTAAATAAGCTCCAACTTGTGATAAGAGGGAACGGGCACCCACATTGCTGAGGGAAAAAAAAAACTTCAATTGGTCTGGGCACCAAGAGAAGGTCGACATCTTCGGTTGATCTGAGTATCAAAGCGAAATAGACGTCTTTGTCCGATCTGAATATCGGAAATAAGAATGTCTTCAACTGATCTGGGGACATCAGGACTGAGCAGACATGTCTTCTTCTGGCGAAAATAAATCGTCAGGTGGGTGGATATCCTCAACTGATCGGAAACATCAGGATTGTGCCTTCTACTGATCTGGGGACATCAGGAAGAAAATGGATATCCTCAACCGATCTGGGGGCATCGGGAATTTTAAAGAATGCTTTCAACTGATCTGGGGACATCAGGACTGAGCAAGCAAGTCTTCTTCCGACGAAAATAAATCGTCAGGTGGGTGGAAGTCCTCAACTGATCGGAAACATCAGGATTGTGCCTTCTACTGATCTGGGGACATCAGGAAGAAAATGGACCTCCTCAACCGATCTGGGGACATCGGGAATCAAGATTGTCTTCAACTGACCTGGCGATATCAGGAATAATAGACAGTCCTCTTCTGATGAATTAAATCATCAGGAGATATCTCCGACTGATCTGAGGCGTCAGTGGGCTAGCTCCTTCGGAAGATCTCGGGAGATCCGGAGGCGATTCCTTCAACTAATCTGGATATTAGGATAGGAACAGATATCTTCAACCGATCTGGGGACATCGGGAATAAGCATGGCTTTCATCTGGTCTGACAATGTCAGGGAGAGGGAGACAAACTTCTTCTGATTTAAACATCAGGATGAGCGCCTGTAATGATTAGGCGAGTTGCTCTCTGGGAGGCATTTGAATTTGGATAACTTTCCTGCAGAAAGAAACAGATATGATATGCTTTATGCATGATGCATGTATGAATGTATATGGAATAACGTTTCCGAGAAGGAAGACGTTACACGCTTTTGAGAATGTTATGCAAATGATGCATGATTCGAACGCTGCTTGGGGAAACAACGGAAGAGCACTGAATTGCTGAAGTAGTCCTGGAGAGAGTATGGAACTCTGCGGGGAGAACAAAATGAGTGACCAAAGGTCACAACTGTGAGCTGACAGAGATGAATCAGAAATCTGCTGGAGACGATCAGATTTTGGTGTGAGCTCTGATGGAGGAATAAATCCTGCTTGGAGATAGGAACATCCCGATTGACTGCTTGGGGAATACCCTTGCAACTTCATTGGAGAAGCAAATTCTCGACACTCTGGGGATATGGAGATATGAGCAAGTCATGAAGACAACTCTGATGAGGAGTAACAAACTTGCTTGCGTAGAACGCATTCCGCTGGGGAAATCCTTGATGGGAACAGATTATGCTGAGGATACATGTGAACCTCTGCTGAGGAAAGATTCAATGGAGAAGATGAATACTTCTGCAAAGTGAGCGGCTGGGGATATGAGAGATCCGCTGGGGATAAGGAACTTAGCATAAGAACCTCTTGTTAAGATCACTCCACTGGGGAATAAGATGACTCTCTTGGGGAAAACAGCTCCATTTGTTGGAGAGAGATGCTCTACTGGGGAAAATGAGGAACTCTGGCAAGGAACCTCATTAAGAGTTTGCTGGGGAGTCAGATACCATTCAATCATGATTCAACTGGGGAGAAGACATTCCATCGGGAATAAGGCTTCTGAAGCACGGAGATTGCATTGAGATGTGCTTTGCTGAGGAGATGAGAACCTTGGAACAAAGAAAACCTCATCTAGATGCACTCAGCTGGGGAATGAGAATCCCTCACTTGGCTAGCTCCATCAATATGCTGATACGATGCACTAGCAAGAAAGTACCTGCGAGATATACATATGAAAATGCCCCAGGATATAGCATGATTTCCACGGGATTCCTCACATGGCAGAGAACATTGATGCTCACCCACAATGGGCAAATACAAGAGCAAAAAGATTGTCAGCCATCTTGGCTTTGAAACTTTCCATACAGGCACTGGATTCAATGAGCTGATAGGCAAGCAATGATTAGAACACCAAACAAGTATCGGCCGGAGCATCAAACAAGAATTAGTCCTTCAAGGGAACACCACCAAGAAGTGGGCTTAAGGGGTCAAGCAAGTGTTGACTTCAAAGGCACCAAACAGGCATTGGCTTTCATAGTGTTCTGCATATTCGTATTGATTGTAAAGATGCCAACAAGTAATGGGCTTACAAACACATTGAGGTGTATATGACAACCATCCGCAATCGTTGGAAACTCACGACACGAGGGTCGGAAAGGGATCAAACTCACGACGCGAGGGTCGGAAAAGGATCAAACTCACGACTCGAGGGTCGGAAAGGGATCAAACTCACGACACGAGGGTCGGAAAGGAATCAACTCACGACTCGAGGGTCGGAAAAGGATCAAACTCACGACGCGAGGGTCGGAAAGGGATCAACTCACGACTCGAGGGTCGGAAAAGGATCAAGCTCACGACGCGAGGGTCGGAAAAGGATCAAACTCACGACGCGAGGGTCGGAAAGGGATCAACTCACGACTCGAGGGTCGGAAAAGGATCAAACTCACGACGCGAGGGTCGGAAAGGGATCAACTCACGACTCGAGGGTCGGAAAAGGATCAAGCTCACGACGCGAGGGTCGGAAAAGGATCAAACTCACGACGCGAGGGTCAGAAAGGGATCAAACTCACGACGCGAGGGTCGGAAAGGAGATAAACTCACGACTCGAGGGTCGGAAAAGGATCAAACTCACGACGCGAGGGTCGGAAAGGGATCAAGCTCACGACGCGAGGGTCGGAAAGGGATCAGGCTCACGACGCGAGGGTCGGAAAAGGAAAGGACTCACAACACGAGGGTTGGAAACTCACGACTCGAGGGTCGGAAAGCAAGGGACTTTGATGTCCACATGACATGACTCTAGTTGAGGGATACCGATAACCAACGGTTGCAACCTCTGGAAGAGATTTGAAAATTGCACTGAAATGCAAAGAGATGTCACTAAAGATTGGACTTTCAGCTTTAGACCATTGAGGGTGACGACCCTGATGGTTCTCAAGTTCATAAGTTGTTTAGCTCACACCCGAACTTTAAACTGAACACCTCATGATGAGAATAAAATGCCAATGCATAGTGCTTTGCCCCAGCTTGTAAGGACTTTGAAGGAATTCATCTCGTAAGGACTTCTCGATATCTGTTTACATCAAATTGACTTGCCCCAGTATCATGAACTTTGGAACCATGCTCCTGCCTGACCTGTATTGGAGGTAGGTTTGACTGTGCTTGAGTGAATGCCCCTGATTATTCATCATTTTGAGAGTTTCTTCGAATCTTGACCTGATTGTCTCAGATTGAGTGAAAACTTGCTCGACAAAGTATTCAAACGCTTTTGTGCCACTGAGGGTGATCAGACTTTGAAATATTGCTGTCTCTGCTCAACGGAGTTTTGAAGACAGCTTGTCCTTCGGGAGGATAAAACTTTTCATCTGAAGTTCATGATGTAAACTTTCCTGATGTTAAGCACTTGTTCATATGCAAAGAATGTTTATTATGAGAAATATAATTCTAATGCAAAGAGTATGTTTGTCTTGAAGTTTAAAGAAACTTTTTATGAAAGGATGTCGTAACATCGATTTTTTTATGAAAGAAAGAAAAGATGGCGTGATACCAACTCAAGCATTTAACGGATCTCCTAGGAGTCAGCTTACCGTATTCTCATGTATAGTCTGCTTTCAAATCAACCCTGCTTCAATTAGGACTTTTAAGGGTTGTAACGTTGCCAGGTTCACGGTTTGAGAAAAAAGGATTTTTAGGCTCAAAAATATTTAGTGCCCACCCCCTTCGTGATGTTCTCCATTCCTAAGTTCAGTTAACTTGACACGAGCATTCATCTTTCAAGAGGTATTGGAAATGATTGGGGAACCAATGAGGCGTTCGGACATGGCAGTCACTTTACCTTTCGTTTTTGGTGTCTGATCACACGACCTTGTTCTTTGTTGAGGATTCTTATTTTTTTAATCCTTGTTTCGCTTTCTCTTTTCCTTTCTTTTTTGTTTCCCTAAATTTTGCCTGGACAAATTCTTTTGAATTTTGAGTTGGATGTCCAGCGGGATGCCCTAACTTTTGCCTAAGTCACATGTTTTCAAGCTATTGACTTAGCGGGCTTTCTTTCTTTTTTTCTTTTTTTTTTCTCTTTTTTTTTGAACAAGTCGTGTGATCCTGAATCTCAGATTTGTTGGATGTGATTGTGACTGCCTGAGTCATTGATTGATGAAGAATTACCATTGTGGTATCGTCATATTTTGACCTCCTGATGTGAGGGATAAACCACACTGGCTTTGATGTTGGTTTCGACCTCTTGATGTGAGGGATAAATTTGATGTCTCGACCTCTTGCGGTGAGGGATAACTATTGTGGATTTGAATTTCCTCAACCTTTTGAAAGATAGCCATTGTTGTATCTTTAGATGTGTGCTCCTGATGAATTTTGAATGCTCAATCAGGTTAACTGAATACTACCCTGCCCCAGGGTTAAAATAAAGGTTTTTTTTTTAGAAAAGAAACTCCTACTTCGAAGGCTCAGAGGGGTTAATGAAGGTCTATCTCCCTTATATCTCCAGTGTTTGGGAATTTGAAACAATGCCTGTACATCATCAACAGGGTTCTACTCAAAAGCATACCATTTGAGTTTTTTTTGATATTATGTTCATCATTCTCCCTTTGGAGTTATCATGCTCTGTTAACAAGTATTTAGTATCACAACAAGCATATAAAAAACATACAAGAGCAAAAGCGAATGGATTTTTTCAAGACAAACATATCCAATGCATTATGATTATAGTTCAAAAACAAACAAGTTTTACATGCAACAGTATTGAACAACATAAGAAAGCTTAAACATGAACATGCATGATGATTCAGTAGTTGCCAATGTTGAGGAGATCTTCTCCGTATGGACTTTATTGCTTCAGAAGATCCATTGAGTCAGAGGAGAACTTCAATTCTGGCTTTTAGGTGCAAATGTGATAGCCTTTGAGTAAATCAGGTCTTGAACTTTGTCTTTAAATGACTGACAGCCTTCAATCGGATAACCAAGTGCCCCAGAGTGGAAAGCACACCCAGCAACAGCATATGTTCTTGCAGAACTCTTTAGATTACTTCTTGGAAGAAGATTTTGGCGAAGCCATACAGAAGTTGTAAGTGTCCAGCTTTAGGGATTTGAGTTGTGCAAGTGGTGCACAAACTCAAGATACAAGGCGTCTTGCTTATCCCTCGGTCGGGAGCCCCAAACAACAGCGAATGGAGTTTGTGAATGCTTTAAGGATTTGAGCTGCCAATGATGCGAACTCAAGAACACGGAGTCTTGCTTATCCCTCGGTCGGGAGCCCTAAATATAGCTGCTGGATCAGAAATCACCATCATGGATGGAGGAAACTTGTATTACTATCAGCAAACAACAATAACCTCTGCGCTTGGCCACCAAAGTCATTACTTGGAACACACAACAGTTGTTGGGAAGGAAGCCTCTGGAGTTAGAGATTGCAAGTGATTCTCATGAGTTACTTCCTTGAGGAAGAACAAACATTCTAGTTGCAGCAGATGAAATGAGATTGACCAGTAGAAACCATTATGAATAAACTCAAACATCTCTGTATCGAGCAAGTCCTGGACTCTTTGTACCTCCCCACCTTGTAAGGCTTGACATTATGATCAGGTTCCCCATAATGGAAAACACCAAGTATTGTCTTCAAAATCAGGAGATCTATTTGTGGTGAGAAACACCCAAAGCAAGAATCTTAACCAACTGAAATTCCAACAAGCAGTGAAGCAACTTGACATAAGGGCAATGTGATTACATTAGCTTGCTTCTTATACTCCTTCCGTCTCTGTTGACAAGTAAAGGTTGCTGAAAAGGAAACTCTAGGAGGAGATGACTCAGGATGTGAAGCAGAACCTTGAGAATGAGAGGTGTGCCCTTGCAGATCACTCTTAATTACTGTCTGGCAGAAAATTAAGTTGAAGTCACACGGAATTTGTAATTCTTTAGGGATTCGAGCAATGCAAATGGTGCAATGCTCAAGATAGACAATGTCTTGCTTATCCCTCGTGCGGGAGCCCCAAACAATTTCAAAGACTTGCAAATCTTAATATCACGACCAAGTGCTCCAGGATAGAATTCACACCTAGTGTCATCATCATCAAGCAGAGAACTTGCAAACATCAATACAGTACGGAACTTAACCAGTTGCAAATAAAGCAACCGTGGAAGCAAATGAGAATAAGACAAGTCTTCAAAAAGAACCCCAACTGAGCCTTCCTCTTGGTCACCCCACAAAGTTGTTCCATGACTGATCTTTGAGCACACAATAAGAACAAATCAAGTCTCTGAGTCTAGTGAGAGTGCCAATCTGAATAAGAGATCCTCGGTCTTGAATACCTGTTATGCATGAGATGTATGAGATGCATGATATGAATGCAATGCCATGTTCATTCGATTTCCAAGGAATCCTCGTGTTTTGATTTTTTTAGAAAGCAAGAGATGGAAAAGCTCGACACGAGGCTTTAAGATACGATTCCTTGGAAATGGAAGGAACATGTATGCTAGTTATTTTTTGTACATCATTTTTTGGAAAGTAAATATGCAATGATGCAAAGTGGTGGGAACCACAATACTGGATATATCTGGGATACCGAGAAATCACACGGCACAAGTTCAAAGGTTCGGCCCCAAAACGGTATACCACACGGAACACGGAATATCAATCCACAGAACCAAAGCCCATAGTCAATAACACACTGGGATAGAACACAGATTACCACTCGAACAAGAACCATAATACCCCACGAACAGGAACCAATAGTACACTCGAACGAGAACAGCGGTAACCCACGAACAAGAACAGCGGTAACCCACGAACAAGAACAGCGGTCACCAACAATGTACCTGTTAAATGATCATTGATTCCCGCCCCACTCACGGGTAAAATCTAGGCCAAGGTAAGGTCATGAAACGCAGTATACGGTCCGCCCGAAGGTAAGCATCATCACAGTGCGTAAGCGGGTGACGATAATACCTCCGTTTGAAACCACTACTCTGCTCGTGTTCACATAATCCATCCCGAGACGTACACCTCGAGACAAACCATGCTCCCACTCTATCCTAGGGTTCCTATGGTTCACACATAGCCTGGGTATTGGGCCTTTTACCTCTTGAAACACCCACCCAACAGACAGAGATCCAGACAGTCCAGAATATGATGCAGAAAAGTAAAAGCGCACATAGGATGCAATGCAAACAGATAAATATGCAAAGCAGTAAAAACACCCAATGATAAACACACAAGCGCTAGGATCGACTCGCTGAGTCCGGACCAGCAACAGGTCGAGACGTCCCCAGCAGAGTCGCCAGCTGTCGCTACCGCGAAAATTAACAGAGTCGCCACTAACATATTTATCCTGAAAAGGAAGGGAATGCCAGCAAACCACAAAACAAAACAACGGTCTCGCGACCAGAGAAAAAGGGTAAGGGAGTCGGTTACGCGAGGGGAAGGTGTTAGCACCCCTCGCGCCCATCGTACTCGATGGTATCCACGCATGTGTCTAAATCTATGGGTGTGTAAGCAAACTACGCTAATCTGGACTAAAATGAATGCAGAATGTAGGGAAAAGAAAGGATTGTGCTCGCACGGGCCCTACCCCGCTGCCTACGTATCTGTTTTGCAGAATCAGAGCTACCGTAGCTCGGCTAACTACTTTCTGTTTGTTTTGTGTTTTTTAGGTGAACGAGTTACATTCACACTCCGCTGCTCGACCTTTGGAGACTTACGCTTGGGAATGGAGCGGAAATAACAAGCTCTTAAGAAAAGAAAATCAAAGAGTGTGGTTTGTGTTTTAAAGAATGCATGAGGAAAACCTAAGCTAAGGGGGAAAGCTTGCTACCTAATGTTATCATACAAAGGGTACAAGTCTAAGCTAAGCTATCAACCTACGAAGGAAAAGGGAAAGCATACAATAATATCACACAAACGAGCATCCGCTCGTAAAGCAAACAAAACCAACGGTACTGACCGAATGGTAGAAAAGCGGTCCCGCCATAGCCAAGGGGAGCAGCTCAACCCAAGTCAACCAAGCATTAGACCTCGCGAAAATGATCGGGCCATAGACAAGAGGGCGGACCCCTCTCAGCAACCAAGCCGTCACGGATCGTAAAGGAAAACGGTGCGTGCGTACACCGAGCATCAACGTCGAGCGACGTGAGCTATAGGAAAGGCGGGGGTCCGGCTGCATGAACCCTTTACCTGACATACTCGATAACAAGATCTTTTGCACGTTCGGAAGCAAGCAACGCGAGGCGTGCGCCTACCAAACAGACTCGATGAGACTAGGCGGGGGTTGATTACGAACCCTTGACCGCATGCCTTCCATGAGGACTTAACGGAGTGCCATATAGGACTTATTACACCGTGACTCCCTGCCGCAAAGCACAAATGTAAACACACCAACAAAAACAGAGCCTCTTTCGAGGGCTTGGCCAGATGCATGTCTAAGTCCTACTTCTCATGTTAAAGGATGATGCGAGAAAGCGGTAAAAGGGACCAGGAGACAATACCGAGCGGATAGCAAATCCGCAATGAGCTAGCAAGCGTAAGCAGAGAAGAAACTTCACGTAATCTAACATCCATCAAAGCCAGGAGTCCAGCACAAGCGTCAAAGCGATGCGGTGTGAAAATAAATCACAACCGCTATGTAGTGCGTATCAGACACAACCACACAAGCAACCTGCAAGAGAAACACAATCCAGACAATACAGGAATATACATCTCAATGAATGAGAGATCAGGTGAATCGCATCGGGAATAAATTCGTGTCCCACAAATAAAGTGGAACACGACTCAAATCAATCGCACAGGAAGCGAATTTGTGTCCCACAAATAAAGTGGAACACGAAGCAAGTCGAATCTCAATCGAAGGCTCTCTCGAAGTACCTCGCACATCTCAGCAAACAAATCAGTAGTAACAAGGAAGCACGCGCACCGCCATAGAAAATAATAGAAATTAAATTCTAAAAAAAATCTAACAAGATTAAATTCTAAAACAAAACCTAACAAGATTAATTTGTTTTTATGACATTTTTATCTAAAAATTAGAACTAACTATGTAAGAAAACAATTAAAGTCTAACAAGCAAAAGATTACATGTTTTTTTTATTATCTAAAATCAATGCAAGGAATCTAATCAAACATAATATTTTTCATGGCATTTTATCAAAGAGTTAAAACTAAACAATATAACAAAACATTTAATTCTAACTGGAAAATATTACATGTTTTTTATTCATTCTTCTATCAAGCAAAAACTAACAAAACTACTTGATTTTTAGGTTTTTTATTACATGAAAGAAATAGGAAACAAAACTAGTTAAAACAACTAATTCTAATATGAATTAAAAATGTACACATGGGGTGAAAAGCTGAAAACAGAGTATATTGACAGTAATTGGGCGCTGCAGCCCAAGGGGATGGCCCAACAGAGGTTTTTATTCAGTTTTTTGTAGCAATAACCAAAAACAAAAGTGATATGGGCTTCCAGGGGGGTGTACGGCAGTAATTCGGTGGTGGCCCAATGTATTGCATCAGAATCCAGTTTTTGTTTCAAATTTTAGATCCAATTCAGATTTTCTTATTATCAGATTCAGTTAATCTCTAATCTCAATTAAACCAGTAATTATGCTAATTAATTCTAATTAAAACAGATTATATTCACTGTTAATCAAATAAAATGCTAAAAGGGATTAGGGTTAGGAATTTCAAACATTAGCCTCTTCTCTCTCACGAAACGCCGACGGCGGCGGCGGTGACCTCAACCTTCTCCTCCGGTCAGATTCTCGCTTCGTCTCATCTCTCATTTCTCTCGGACTCACTCTCTTCGTCTTCGTCTCTCAACATCTCGATCTCATGTCTCGTATCTCTCCGTTTTTCTGTGGTGTTGTCTTTGTATGAAGATGATGAGCGTTGTTATTGATGTTCTACAGATGTGAATTTCAGATCGGTGAAGATTGAAGATCATTGATGATGGACTATGCAGAGTGCTGATTGAAGTTATGGTGATTGAATACGATTGAAGAAGATGACCGATGTTGTTGTGGATGAAACCGCGACGTTACTGTTGATTCTCTGCAGTCGCGACGAGGAACGAATTGCAATGGTGATGTTGATTCGGTAACGAGGAGGCTACGCGGAGAAGATTGTTGATACGTGAGGATGATGATGAACGCGGATGAAATCTCGGTTCTGTTTCCTTACTGGTTTCTGGATTTTCTTGCAGGTTGCATATTGGTGATTGAAGCAGAATATGAAGATGATTATGGTGGTGATTCACGGTTGAGAATCAAGAGAGAAAGTTCAAGATTGAAGGTGATTGATGAACGAAGTTGTTGAAGTCGATGATTAAAGGTGATGAAGATTGTATTGAAGAATTGGTGCGATGGAGAATTGGGAGAAGAAGATTGAACAACCACCATGATGAAGGTGTGAAGTTCTGATTATCTTGATTGAATTGAAGCGTGTCAAGATTTCTTGTTGAATCGAATCTGAGAAGGTTGAAGAGTGTTATGAAGGTTGGAGCGTTGAATCCAGGATCGAGAGAGAAAGATGAAGAAGTTTGTTACGGTTTCGTTTCCATTCTGTTACAGATATTTTCCTCCCCCCAATTTCTGTTATCTTTTTCTGTTCTGAAGTTTCTCTATTTTTTTGATTTTTCTCTTATCCTTCCCGAAGTGATGAACCGGTTTTCTTTCTTTTTGCAGCATTTCGTTCCGGTTTTCTTTTGTAAACTGCCGGTGGAATTGATGTGCCGGTTTTTTTTAGTTCAGCTGCGACATGTTGGTTTATGTGAAAATCTTGATGTAACTCATTGTGCTGCGCCCCTTTTTTACTGCAGGTCGGTTTGTTGAATTGCAGTTAATTTGATGGAGAGCCCTCGCCTAGCAGGAGCTCAAATTTGGGATAAGTATGAGAATAGATGGGGCATGCTGCTTGTACACACTTTTGTGGCGCGTTATGATGCTGGAATTTTGTACATTTTGTAAAGAACATTGCTGTAAAGAGTTTTGTACCTTTTGTGGAGGACTTGAATTTTTGTAAAGAACATTGAATGATGAATATTGTTGAATGATCTTTGAATCTTGAAACTTTAATGCTAAAATCCATATGAATGAATCCTTCAACTTGAATCAACTCTTTGACCAATCAAACACTTAAGACTTTGGATCCGATCAAATAATGTTGAATTTAAATCGAATTTATGGAATCAAACTTCAAGCCCCCTATCATCTTATTCTTCGAATGCAACCTTAACTTCAATTGTTAAGCCAAGTCAACACATATTGCAAGCCGAAAGCAAAATACAAGAATAAGCACGCCTTGAACAAAATGAACCCCATGACACGCACTGTACCTCAATCTGCCATGACAATAATGCCTTAAGGAATTTTTGAGGAAGATAAACATTGAAGCACACAAGAACATCTCGACACTGGAATTCAATGAATCTTAGGTGAATTAACGAGTGCAGCCACCATGTATAAGAAGCTCTTTATTATTTTCCTTGATTTTTGAACGACGAAATAAACGCCATCCATAACTTATAGCACAGAGAAAGAGGGCAAATTTTGGGGTGCAACAGAGGGTAGGTAGTCTTTTCATTCGATTTGAAAAGGGTCATCGAGGATTATCGTTCGCCATAAGACTATCCCTACCATAAAGAGGGCAGGTAGTCTTTAGGGAAAGATATAATAGTCATTTTAGGCAACCAGTGAGAATACCTCAGCATTCAAAGGGACAATCATCATTTATCGTAGGCAACCTCGAGGGACAAGATCATTTCCTGTTAAGGCAACATCGAAGGGACTTATGATCTTTTTATGATGATAATGAACTGAGGGCAACATTTGCTAAGGTATCCTCGTATTCGAGGGACTTGACTATTTTTATCGAAGGCAGCATAAGAAAGGTTACCATAAAGGTGTGTGTGTGTGTGTGTCACAATCAGGTGATTCAATTCAATTATATTTATCTTGTAAGGATAGTGATTCTAAATTCAATTCATGGTTTATCACTCCCTAGGGTTACTAACCACGCAGTATAATGAAAGCAAGAATTAAAAGTTCCTACGCTATTACAAGGCTTCGGGTGGGGGATTACATAGCCAAGAACCCGTGAATGCAGAAAAGAAAAGGCAGAAATTTAAAGGCAGAAAAATAAAACCCTAAACTATTACATGGCTTTGGGGCAGTTACAATAAAATAGATCAAAAATTAAAATTGTAAACCTTGCAGCATATGAATAATTTAGACAGACGATAGGAAATCAACAAGGCAAAGGCAAACCCCGAGTGGGGAAAAGTTAACCATAGTTAAAAGAAAATCAGGTTTGAAAAAAAACCTAGACTAGGGTTAGTGTTAAAATTAATTTTGATCAAAGCCCTTAATTAATTATTGGTTGGGAACCTAATTAATTAAAACCCTAATTCTGATTTTAATTGTTTAACCCTAATCCTGATTAAATTATCTAATTAAAAAACCTAAAAATAATTATCTAATTATCCTAAAACCTAATTAAATTAATTTTAACTTTAGCCTAAAATTGATTAAAACAATTCTACTAAAAAACTAATTAATTAAATTATTTATTGAAATTAAACCCTAATTAACCTAATTATTCCTAAAAATCTAATTAAATAAATCAAATTTAGTTTTAACCTAAAACTAATTATTAAGTAATTAAAATCTAATTTAAAAAAAAAAAAAAGAAAAAAGAAAAAAAGAAAAAAAAACATTAGAATAATGAAAAATTAAAAAAAAATGAAAAACCTGGCGTATGCTCTAGTGTGAAGCACCCAGGGAAGACCATGATGCGTATGCAGCCTTTGGAACGTTGGATTAGCGTGGAAGATGATCTGATGGTTGAGCACTGAGGGATCACCGTATACACGTGAGTCTTAACGCACCGGATCCATGAGCTTTGCCACACGCGCGCGCCCTTTTGCGTTTGAATTTGCCAATGGTGCGAAGACACGTCTTCGTCTTCTTCCCCTGTCCGTCTGCTTAGGCCTCACCCTATACCCACGTCCGAAGCGTCCATTGCTACAGCTTCTGCAAACAAAACTCAAAGCAATACGCACAAAAAATATATTCCAGGGGCATGGTTCGATTGGGTTTAGGCCCCTGAACCCACCAGTACCATTGGTTTGCACTGATTTTGCCTTAAACATAAAACCTTAATTAAGAGCTTCGAAACTCTACAATGGCAATTCACTCATATAGACATATAAATGCAATTAAATCTCTAGGATCGTCCACCACATCATGACAAACAAGAATATGCACTCAAAAATCATTTATAATGCATGAAACTACGAAATCGAGATTGAAAAAAGTGCTCAAACCTTGAGGTATATGTGATGATTCCTGGTGCTGCAAGGCTCGGTGACGACATGGACTGAATCAGGGAAGTTTGAGGAATGTGTTTTGATCACGTAGAACTCCTGAATTGGCTTGTGTCCTCGAATTTGAAATTGACTTTTGCTTGAGAATTTTGAAGCTTCGATTAGGGTTCCTGGGCTGCAAAAAACCTCTTCCCTTGGTTTGCCCACCTTGTATTTATATAATAGAATGTATTAGGGTTACAAATTCTGATAGAATCCTATTAAATCAAAGATTTGAGTTTTGATTGAAACATGATTTCCAAACTTTCTAATTTTGCCAAATTTCAATCTTTGTAAATCAATTTTGTTTTGCACGAAATTATATTGAATATGAGGTATAATTGGTGATTCAATTTGATTCAAATCATATCCTTAAACCAAATCTTTGATTTTTACTTGATTTATTTGAAATTAATCACTTTTAAATGAATAAAAAATTCATAAATTCGTGGAAATTAGATTTGAAGTCTTGGATAACTTGAGGATCAAGATTGAATCAAAAAATATTGGGCCCATTTGCAAGAAAACTCATTTTGAACCATATTTGTTTCACATTTTTCACCCAAATTTGTCCAACTTTGACAAGGCATATCTCCCTCAATATTTAAGATATCGAAGATTTCTAGGACTTTTTGGAAAGCTCAAGATGTCCTCTACAAGCCACTTTGGATTCCTTTTCCCATTTGGATATTTTATCTTGATGATATGAGCTTTGACAAAAAACTACTTTTGGTTGACTTTCAAAACGAACCTATAATGTTTTGGCTCATATTTCCCAAATGAAGCATTTTTGGCCTTGGCTTTAGAGATACAAAGTTGTAGAGAATTCAATTTCCTTCAAAATAGGCTTTGGTTGGGAAATTTATGATGTTCCATGTGAAAGTTATGTGTGGTCAAAGTTTAGTTGACTTTTAGGTCAAAAGCCCTAATTTAGAAACTTTGGGTTTTGTTGGTTTCTGGACTTTTCTTGATGAATCATGATCAACCCTTGATCAACTGATTAATGTTACTTCAAAATGTTGATGTTGACCAAAAATCAGGAGCTTTGACTGTGTGTTGACCACAGTTGATTTTTAGGTCAAATTAGTTGATTGTTGACTATTAGAGCTGTTGATTGAGCAATCTTATGAATCAGAGTTTGAAACTTGTCATGAGTATTCTTTGAAACATATGAGAAGCCATAAAGTCCACTTGAGGTATCAGAACCTGATTTTACTAGGAGAGAGACCAAACCCTAGTTGGAGGCTTATTTTTAGAAGACAGGTAAATGCGCCCAGTTGAAAGTCAGGTGAGTCAAAATATTTGAAAATATTATGGGCAAATTTTGGGGTATGACACTTACTTTTTTCGTGTCTTATGTTTCTAAATTTTTCTCTTAAATACTATTCAAAGTGAAGCAGTTATCGAATATGCACTCAAAAGAAGGGATGTTAAACTGGTTCCTTGTGGACTTGACTTTGGACGTCCATGGTAATGATTGTATCCCATTTTCCACTTACAATTTTATTTTGATTTTTAAAAATTGTCTGCATTGTGATTCTTGTAGAGAGGAGAAAAGACTTGCTTTAATAGAAAACAAGAGAAAAGATGTTAATCTACCGAAAAAATAGAACAGGAGTTAATAAACAATGGAGAAAATGATGACAGTGGCAATCACTACTACAAAAAAGCTATTTAATAGCGTTTTTTTGTTTTTGATAGCGCTTAAAAGTGCTATTAACCACGCAGCTATTGTAAATATTTTCGTTTGATAGCACTTTAAAAGCGCTATTATAGTTATGAAAATTAATAGCATTTTTCCAAAACCGCTATTATAGTACCGGTAAATAATAGCGTTTTTTAAAAAGCGCTACAGAAGTAGGTATTTTTCATTTTATAATACGCAGTTTTCTTTGATTTTAATAGCACTTTCAAACGAAGTGCTATTATAGGGCACGTGTTTGATAGCGCTTTTCAATAAAAATGCTATTATAGTATATTTCATTAATAGCACTTTCTCTACAAAACGCTATTGTAGTGCATTTTTTTTTTTACACAAAATCATTATTTTGGTATATATATATGGAATAGAACCACTTATATATCTACCACTGCCATAATAAACACATAAGGAATTGTATCTATATAGGTCAATCTACACTACATAATAGTGAATGATAATAAACAAATTAACAAATTACCATATTCAACATTGATCTCAATGAAATTAAGCTAGAACTTTTGCCATAAGTAATTAATTTGGTCAAACTAAGAGTACATCAAACCAAATTCCAAACAAAAGTAAAATCACTTAGTTAGGCATATTATCTAAACTAAAGAAAACATCTAACAAAACAAGAAAGGACTACAAAACGACATCAAGTAACCACTTCGCGAACCAAAACACTGCCAAACCCAGATATATAATCACTTTGCTAGCTAGCTAGGCAAAATAACTGCTTCTTGTTTTCCTGTATCATAGAAAGAATATTGATTATGTATTGTACAATAATCAGAAAATCGAAACCGGCCTCAAAGTGAAATTTTAATATATATTAAAAAATACTAAAACATAAAGATCACTAAAACATAAATATTTCACTGTACTGGCCAGATTTGTCAATTATTATTTACAAGGGTTTAAAAATTGTTGCTATATCAAATTGAAGTTCTCACTAATTTTCTCTCATTCACAGATTGAAATGAACACTTTAAGTGAAAATGTGACAATCCAAACTTTTAATATGCAAGTAAGATATTATGTATCTATATATTGTAGGCTTTAAAAAACTCACCAAAAATATCATCCACCATATAGGTAGCCCAATCCTCCTTGATCTCGGTTAACTTATCCATAGAGTAGGTACGACATTTGTGGTCAGGAAAGTACTTCAAATATAAAAACATCAATTGTATTAGAATTCAATTACATTAATTTACAAATTAATAACAATTAAAATCACGTACATTTACGGGGATCATAATTTCATTTTCCACGATGACCTCTTTCATAAATCGCATTACAAAATATCCACAGTCAATGCTATTAATTTGACGGGGACACTGCAAAAAAAACATTTACAAATATTACTTTTACTCTACATAATTGTTTAAAAATAACATTAATTTGGACATACCCGAATTTTTGACCATGAAATTTTCTTTGACTTGGAGACTTTAGGCACTTTAGAATTACTATTAGCACGATAAATTTGCAACGCACTAACAAAATGAAATTAACTTCAAATGAGTAATTATTATAACTAAGAATATTTATATAAATGTTAAATTAAAAGAGTATATACTCACTTCTCAAACTTGGTTTTTAATACACCATGTAGTGCTGACCAACTCTAAAAAGAATGTACGGTCGGTGGCATGACCGGATCGAAGGTCCCAGTTTTGTTTTGTTTGTTATGTTATTTTGCTGAGGTGGTAAAAAACTTATTATGAGCATCATGTTCCAAACTTCTGATATTATGCCCGCTTTTTTGTTGATTACTTGTCTCATGGGGTGTAAGAACGAGTTTCTTTGATATTGTGAGGAAGTACTTGGACAAGCTTCTAATTGAAGTGTTAAATGAAGCATTACAAGAACAATAAATGGTGGAAATATCATTGTGTCTCAAGCTATGCAGATTGCTGCAAATATTTCTGTTCTTGAAAGAGCTTGTATTTTTTCCTTAGGCATGTGGCTCAATTATGTGGGAAAGGTGTCTCGGTTCGATCAATGGATAAGCCTCAAGCTACATTAGCTGCAAAGGTGTTACTGAACACTTCAAGGGATGCAACTTATATTACCCTACTAAGTTTAGTCAATGGAAAATTGGACTACAGAATAGGCGAAGCCGAATGGATCTAAACATGAATGGTGAAGATTAAAAAAATAAAGTTGTGACCTTAATGCACTTTTATTTAGCATCCATTCCATTTATTAGCTGATTACTAATGCTAAGTATGTTTTCAAAGGTGCATTTACACCAGCCATGAGTTGACTAAGGAAGTGTTTGATGCTTCTGAAGTGAGTGGGGAGAAACTATGGAGGTTGCCAATAGAAGAAAGTTATGGGGAATCACTGAAATCTGGAGCTTCTGATATGGTGAACACTGGAGGTCGGCAAGGTGGTGCTATCACTGCCGCTCTTTTCTTAAAGCAGGTATATGGTTAATCATCATAGTTTGACTTTCTCATTAACATGATGCCTAATTGCAAGCAGGTAGTAAGCATAATATGTAAATACTATACTCCATTTTGACTTTCTATGTTGTGAGTTTCTAAAACAATTGTGGTTTTGCATTTTCTTAACGAAAATGTTCAATGGATGCATATTGATTTAGTTGATCCTGTGTGGAATGAAAAGCTCAGTTTTGCAATAGGATTTGGTGTATCAACTTTAGTGGAATGGGTATTGTAGAATGCATCTTAAATGCATATTCAAAAAGAATGGACTTTGATTGTGTTCTGCTTCAAGTTATCCACGGAGAAATACATTTTGCATTAGCTTCTTTCTAGCATTGTATACTGCCTGTTTTATATCTTACAATTGTATAATTCTATGTTGGTATTATTAGGTGTGGTGCGAGTTGTTCTGTTGAGATTGTGTCAAAATAATTTAAAGGCAAAAGGCTACTGAAACACATAGAAGAGTGAATGTTGCATTAGAAGAGGGAGTGAAAGAGATTCATGCACTCTCTGTAAAGAAATCTACTCCAGAGCAATGGAAAAAATAGCAAGAATCCAACCAATCAAACCCTACTTCCTAGACCATATAATAATATTTATCATTTGAATAAAAAATCCTTACACTATGCTGATAAAACTATTTATGGATCATAGTTTTATGTATCTTTGTTGCCAAAAATTTGTTATGTTATACCGCTTAATTTTAGTTAAAAAAACCGTAGGGTGATTTTATGATAATTGTTCTCTTCTATACTTTCTTGGTGTATGTTGCTAAATCGAATTTATGTTTAATTCATGATGAGTTTGACAAAATCACTACGTGTTGCGATGATATTTGCTAAAGCTATAATTCTTGAACTGATACAAATTCACATGTGCTATGGTTTTATGAATGTCAGACTTTTGAGATTATTAGGAGAGCTTATTTAAGATTGTCTTATTAATATATAAGCATTTGTGTTAGTACATGGATGGATGTGATTATGTAGAAACTTATGACATGTTTATAAAGTTGTTTTTAGGCTCTTTTTTCACTCACGTTTCTTTTTCTTTTCAATGTCGTATCTCATTAAATATACCTTGAAAATGTATTTACATAAGCACGTTTCTTTTAATTCTTAGGAGAAAACTTCAGTTGTTAGTTCAGAGAGATTTTCCATACCAGCTTCCAATGCAGAATCGAACCCATGTTTGCTAAGAAAATTTCACATGTTTCTTCAAATTTGAACTATGCGTCCCCACTATTTTATCTGCCGGGTTCTTCCAAGAGAGAAGTTAACCTTGGAGATATTAAAAGTGGTATGAGAATAAAATACCAAACAAACACCCATGTTTCTAAGAATTTGACAATGGGTGTTGAATATATGCTAACATTTGAATTTGTGTTGGAAAATAAACTACACTTTAGTCCGATTTTTTTTAAAAATATCCATAATTAAAAAAATACAAAAAAAACTACTTTTTCAGAAAATTTACCTCAGTGTCTAGGTTTGGCAGCACACCCTGGGGTATGAGCCAAACCAAATGGCGCATTGGTTGTGAACTAACCAATTCAAATGGCGCAAACTTTATGAAAATAGGGCAAGCCATATGAAATGGCGCAAACTTGTTGTTGTTTACACATAAGCGCCACTTGAAATGGCTCATATGTGTTAGGGTGTTTTTTTTTTAAAATATCCCATTTCGTTTCATTTCGCGTAAAGTTTTTGATTCCGGTCTTTGATTTTCATAAAATTGTCCGATACGCCGATTTTATAAAATTGTTATTAACCCTAATTATGTTATTTAATATTTGTGTTGTCGATTCCACCGCTTAATAAAGTAGAGTTCATTGATTAAAAATATGTTACAAAGTCGATACACGGAGTCGATACATTATCGTAAAAATATGTTACAAAGTTGATTAAACATGCGATGAGGTTGTTCCACGACTAGGACATTTCTTTTTATTGTGCCCTAGTTGACGACAAATGCTACATTTTCTTTCCATTTTGTCATGCACGTCCATTTCGGTTCAAATACGAGTACTGTTGGGACGACCCTTTTTCTTTCGTCGCATCGTGTCATTATACCAAATTACCTCCCCATCATACTCAGGCCAATAATCCTCCTTCGCTACCATTGGAAATGCCACACTGTATACCTGGAGCAATGTCTCAGCCTTGTAAATTGGAGATAGTAGTGATAATGTGTCTCGATGCGCAAATGCACATGCTGTTATGACATGTGAGCAAGGCATACGAAATGCTTGAAACTTTCCACAGTCGCACCAATGATCATCTAGTAGAACCCGATATTGTTGTCTCGGCAATCCATCATTGTGGTCAATTGTTTCTCGAACACTGATGGTGCGGTTGAATCGATTGAAAGCAATTACATGATGACTGTTGGCCTTTGCTGATTGTTCTTTCATAAATGTCATGCAACTCTCGTTGGACAGTTGACCCGATTCTCTAACAGCAGTCCACCTCTTACCTCTTGTTGAGAATAGCGAAGCCATCCTAAAGTAGGTTGCCTCCACCAGTGCAGTGATAGGAAGGTTTCGAATGCCCTTAAGAACACCATTCATGGATTCAACTAGATTTGTTATCATGTGGCCCCATCGCACGCCGTTGTCGTAAGCCCTAGTCCATTTCTCCCTGGAAAGGTTATCAATCCAACATCCCGCATCCGGATTTGACAATAAAATTTCACTCCGACAATGTTAGAATGTAGGTTGAGTTAACGCATATCCTGCATTGACCAGTGTTTTCCGGAGGGCCTATCCTTAATCTTCCGCATGAAATTATGGGCAATATGGCGAATATAGTATACATGTGTTGATGGTGGGTGTTGCCATCTGTTTGTTGGATTGTTGTAAGCACTTTCAATGGAAGCATGCCTATCAGAGATTAAACAAAGATCAGGTTGGGGAGCAACATATTCTCGGAGATTCCTTACAAAGAAACTCCAACTCGCGGCAGTTTCACCTTCCACTATTATGAATGCTACTGGAAATATGTTGTTGTTTCCATCTTGTGCAACAGCCATCAACATGGTTCCTTTGTATTTACCATATAACCAAGTTCCATCGATTTGCAATACCAGTTTACAATATGCAAACCCTCGTATGCAAGGTTTGAAAGCCCAGAAAAGGCGATGGAATATTCCATTTCCGTGGACACAGGTTCCATCCGGGGCATGCGCTGGTGTAGCGGGGAAAATCTGAGACCGAAGCCATTAATTGACTCGACTCGATATTTCGTTTGAAATCGCCACCGTGCTTTATTATTTCCAAAGGAAAATGGAAAAGAACGTAAAACCCAAATCTTAAAACAAGAAAGAGATCTCAGGTACGGGTGTTGTTTATACAAGGGGAAGGTTTTAAGCACCCCTCATATCTGTGGTACTCCACATGAACCTTTTTGAAAATCTGTGTCGTGTGTGCTAAAAAAGGGTTTGTTTTATTTTTAAAATAAGCTTGGCAAGACGTTAAGCCTTGTGCCTACATACCTCCTCGGTGCAATGGAGAAGTCAGAGCTAATGTAGTTCCGCTAAAAGGGGAAAACGTTTAAAAAACCGAATAAACACTTTATCGTCGTCGGAGAGAAATACTCAGCCATTGATCTTGAGCATGAGAACAAACGAGTTCTTTGCATCGCAAATGAAAGAAGGGCTCCAACTCGGATAAAATTAACGAGTATGCCACTAGCTCTCTCATGCGGAAAAGATCTCATTATATCAATCAATTTCAAAATCGTGGGGTATAACCACTCGTTTCAACAATTAATCGTGTCTAAACTTTTGAAGAAAAGGCCACTAAAACATGGGTGCTCGATGATTCCCTTGCAGATGAATTGAGCACAACATCACAAGTAGAGCTCTAAGTCGAAACTTCTTGATTGATTATTGATATGCAAATGATGTGTGATCTTAGGGTCAAAAATTGGGGTATGACAGCTGGCAATGTCTCTAGAATAGAAACGGTGAAGCGTAGTTAGATAACATGGAAGAATTTTGTATGAATCCTCCCAGTTGTCGTACACAATTTCAATGGCCTTTGTTTTTGCTATCCAAGCCTTTCTGTAGGATAGAGTGTATTTGTATGCTGTAGTGATATGCGAGATAATCATTTTCACCTTTAGAGACGGGTCACAGTTGATAAGAGGCAAGATCTACTGACAGATAAGATCATAACTAAGCTTCGTATGATCTTGGGACATGTTGGAGTTGACACATGTGTGTTGTTGTGAAATCGACCCTATGACCCAGGCATCACTTCTCTTCCTATACGAAGCACACAGTCTGAATGCATAATCAGGGTTTTTATAAATGATTATATACCTTTCTAGGTTCGAGCGGGCCACTTCAAAATCAACATTTTGTGCCATGTGCCATTTTTTAATAGTTCTCAGACATGCCTCCTTAGAAGGAAACATATCTTCGGATTTTAACGCTTCATCACTTTGTATGTACGGGTTGAAAAAGATATCGGATGAAGGTTCGTCGCCTTGTGAGTTCAAGTTAGTCATATGTGCAGGAGGTTCGTACACATTACCTGGAGGCACCGATATGTCCTTCCCGTCTTCAGATTCTTCATTGACCATGTCGTCAACTTCGGTTTCCTGTTCATCTTCTTCTTCGTCTATAACATCCACCTATGCTTGCTCGTCGACGGGTGGGTCAATAACTTGTGATTGAACAACACGTGATTGTTGTGTATCGACCTGTATGGTAACATACAGCTCGATGCATTCGTACCTGTAGCGGGGAAATTCTGAGATCGAAGCCATTAGATTAACTCGACTCAATATTTCAGTGAAAGTCGCCACCGCGCTTTATTGTTTCCAAAGGAAAAGGGAAAAGAACGAAGAAAACCCAAAGTTTAAAACAAGAAAGAGATCTTAAATACGGGTGTTGATTATACAAGGGGAAGGTTTTAAGCACCCCTCATATCTATGGTACTCCACATGAACCTTTTTGAAAATTTGTGTCGTGTGTGCTAAAAAAAAGGGTTTGTTTTATTTTTAAAATAAGCTCGACAAGACGTTAAGCCTTGTGCCTACATACCTCCTCGGTGCAATGGAGAAGTCAGAGCTAATGTAGTTCCTCTTAAAAGGGAAAAAATGGTTTAATAAGAATAAACACTTTATCATCGTCGGAGAGAATACTCAGCCATTGATCTTGATCATGAGAACAAACGAGTTATTTGCATCACAAATGAAAGAAGGGCTCCAACTCGGATAGAAATCAACGAGTATGCCACTAGCTCTCTCACGCGGAAAAGAACTCATTATATCAATCAATTTCAAAATCGTGGGGTATCGCCACTCGTTACAACAATTAGTCGTGTCTAAACTTTTGAAGAAAAGGCCACTAAGGGCAAAAGATATTTTTTTAAGAAAGGTTTTAAAAGAGATTTTACAAACACAAGAGGATTTTGGAAAAAGGGAGAATATTTTGAAAATCTAAGAAGGGAAGGAGATGAAGAGGCTATCCTAATACGTAAAATAAAAGCTAAGGAAAGAAACAGTCTAAACAAAGAAGAAGCCAACACTTGACATTAAGAGTCAAGGTAGATTTCCCATCCTTTGGACTATCAATACTAAACCAACACATTGCCACTTGGGGATCCAGATGAACTTATTATTTTAGCACCACTTTGCATTAAGCACATTAAAATTCTGACGGAAATCGGGCAGAGTAACGACTGTTTTCGGGTAAAATCCTTATATCACTGCCTTGGAATTAACCATCAAGGGCTTTCAAGGAAATACCTGCACACATGAACAGACAACAATCCAATGCCAGACAGACAGAATAATGACAGAGTAACAGCAGAATAATAGGGTCCAGAGGCACTAAGTCCAACAAGTCCATATCTCCAAAATGCTCGGGATAGTAACCAATAGTCCATAAAGAGCCTTAAGCGTTTTTTAGATTTTTGTTATTTATTAGTGTTTTAGCATAAAAATAGAGTATGGTCCAAGTGGACAAAAAGAAAATAGCGAAAACATAAACAAAACGTCCAAATGGACAAAGAGAAAATAGCGGAATGTAAACGCCCAAATGGACAAAGAGAAAATGGTGGAAACATAAACATGATGAAATGATAAAATAAAGCATAAAGCGAGAAATAAAGATCAATATAATAAAGTGCGGAAATTAAAGTCAATTGTTAGATGTTAAAGATAACCATCTTGAAACTTGTCAAGTATGTTATCAAAATGTTAGTAATGAAGATCGATGGTGAGTGAAGGATGTTCTCGGATTTAAAGTTAATGGAAATTTATCAGAAGCTTGATAAAATCATAGCGACTACACGACAAATTTCCATAAGTCTTAAATCAACCGCATACAATTCTCTTCCATACTTGATCTTTTTATTCGGGACACGAAATATTGCGTTGTGTTAAGCAGATCGCCAAGTGATTTATGTAGAAATCACCCTACA
The DNA here is from genome assembly GCF_029867415.1 of Vicia villosa. Classification (NCBI taxonomy): domain Eukaryota; kingdom Viridiplantae; phylum Streptophyta; class Magnoliopsida; order Fabales; family Fabaceae; genus Vicia; species Vicia villosa. The sequence continues at coordinate 58,975,818 of NC_081181.1, read as the reverse complement.
ATGAGGCCGGTCAAAACTTTGTGTGCTAATACATGCGAGAGAAACGATATATAGATCACCCTCCGAAAGCAATGCCACACGAAAAGAAAATAGGTAACGATCTAGTCTTTACCAAGAATCCATAATAATTCCCAAGGTATCAAAGACTTTCATCGATCAAGAGAAAAAAGAAGGAGAAGAAGAATAAAATGCATAAAATAAAATCACTCACACTATCATTAATATCATTCATCTAATATTATGGATTTGGTCATTTCAAACCTATCAACATCCTAGATCCAATGATATTAATGAAGTGGAGGAAGAAGGAAGGCAAAACAAGCATAAAAACACAAAAAAAAAACATCCTGCCTCAGTGGAAATCGATTTCCTGAGTGCAGATTTCAAATCTGGCGCAAAAAACAGAGTGGAAATCAATTTCCCTCTGTAGGAAATCGATTTCCTGCGCACAGTTTTCAAAAAAACAACATTAAAAAGCATGAAACTTGATTTAAGCAAACATACAAACACCTTATGATCACATATCAATTGGAGCACGAAATTTCCCTTAATTCACCATCAAATAGGACCAATGTAGCATCAAAGATGCATTGAACATAAGCAACAAAGATCTACATCTTAGAGTTTAGGATTTTACCACTTCTTGAACAAAATCTTGGAGTAGCACCAAATGAGTAGATCCTTCAAAATTGGAGATGAACAAGTAAAGAAAAAGAGTGAAATGAAGAAGGTTTAGGTCAAAACTAGCAAGATTCAAGGTGAATCTTACTAATTCTATGAAAATGAACTTTGGGTAAGGGTTTTGGAAAGGATGAGAAGTGAAAATGCAAGAATTTCTTTGGCTCTCCAAGCTTGTGAAATGAGGGAGTGAAGGCCTCTATTTATAGAATTGGAGTAAGAGTAGTGACAATTTGGTCATTGTGCCTTTGGTAATTAATCTTGTGTTTAATTGATGTTTAATTGGTGAAATGGGGTTAAAATGGGTTTAATGAAAGGAATTAATTTTGGTGAGGTGGAAAATTGGTAAATGACCAAAAATGATCAAAGAAAATAGGTGCCAAAATGATGTCATGCTTCCCTCTCTATTTTTTTGAATTTTCGCCCCAGGAAATCGATTTCCCATATGGGTAAATCGATTTCCACCTTCAAATTTTCAAAAAATTTTCTTCTTGCACTGTTTTGATTCTTGCTTGACCTCTCTCCTGCAAAACACAAACAAAGGAGACAAAAATGCATATTTTTGGATTTTGATTAGCATAAAACAAATTAAACAGAATCAGGTGCCTGATAGTTCCCCTCAGAGACGAAGCGAGCAAAACACCGAAAACAGAACTTCAAAGTGAAGCTCTTGATTAATGATTAGGATGCACATGATGTATGATCTTAGGGTCAAAAATTGGGGTATGACAGATGCCCCTATTTACGTTTCTTCGATCCGGAGATACGATGATTGTAAATCTTCGTTTTGACGAGATTGAAGAGACTTAAATATATAAAACACACAATTTTTGATCCTACGATGTAATGCAATGCTTAATGAATGTATTTGATGATGATGAAACAAGACACCACTATGGAGGAAAAGGAACTCCACTGAGGAAAACAAATGTCCTGCGGGAAGAACTCCACTGGGAAAACAAGACTTCGTTGGGGGGAATAAATTTTGTTGGGAAAAGAAACTTCACTAGGGAAAACATTTCGCACCAGAGAGGTTAAAGCATCACCTTTCACTGGGGATGAGAAAATACACCAACTTTCACAGAAGATGGAGAAGGAATGCATCCTCTTTCACTGGGGATGATAGAATATAGCACCTTTCACTGGAGAAGCAAGATACCAATATTTCACTAAAATAAAACACACCATCATTCCACTGATGACATGAATAGAAATACATCGACGTACCACTGACGATGAAAATAATAATATACACCAACATTCCACTGAAGGTGAGCTACCAACGTTCCACTGGAGGTAGAAAAGAGATATACCGTCGTACCATTGACGATACATTATACCAACGTTCCACTGAAGGTATGAATAAAAATACATAGACGTGCCACTGACGACGAAAATATAACAAGATACACCAACGTTCCACTGAAGGTGAGCTATCAACGTTCCACTGGATGTAGAAAAGAGATATACCGTCGTACCATTGACGATAAAATATACCAACATTCCACTGAAGGTATGAATAAAAATACATCGACGTGCCACTGACGATGAAAATATGACAAGATACACCAACGTTCCACTGAAGGTAAGCTACCAACGTTCCACTGGAGGTAGAAAAGAGATATACCGTCATACCACTGACGATAAAATATACCAACGTTCCACTGAAGGTATGAATAGAAATATATCGACGTACCACTAACGATAAAAATATAATATACACCAACGTTCCACTGAAGGTGAACTACCAACGTTCCACTGAAGGTAGAAAAGAGATATACCGTCGTACCACTGACGATAAAATATACCAACGTTCCACTGAAGGTATGAACAAAAATACATCGACGTGCCACTGACGATGAAAATATAACAAGATACACCAACTTTCACTGAAGGTGATCTACCAACGTTCCATTGGAGGTAGGAAAGAAATATACCGTCGTACCATTGACGGTGAGGAGAAAACATAAGTATATCAATAATATTTTGCTTTTCTTTTCAAAGATTGAAGGTGTAAATACAAGTGCACAATCTCAACAACCATCATCCAGCGACCAGAATTTAATCCATGGCCAAATGGAAAGAAGCTTCCAAATAAGACCAGATCAAGCAAGGGAATAACTCACTGTATTTCTGTTCGTAAGTATTTAAACAGAATAACTGAAACATATTATCCACATAGAAACAAATTCAGTGGGGATTTCATGGAGAGTGAGTATTTTCTGCCTAAAGACACTCTAAAATGAAAGAGAAATCTGATTGACAGTAAACTTCATAATAACAAATATGAATGTATAACTGTTTTTGATGCATGTTAATGATGCATATGCTGCCAAAACTTAGCACAAGGATTATCTCGAGAGATAAAGTACGGAAATAGCATAATCAAGCATGTCTCAAGCTGAGCACTCGAGGTATCATCTACAAACATGAGCAAAGAGTTGCCACAACAAGCTTTTGATGGCTTTGGAATAAATGCTACTCAACACTAAGGAAACATCGGAGTTGAGAGAACATGATAGCTGAGTTCTACATCATATTCGAACCAGGCTAAAGGTACACCAACTGGAATACATTCTTCCTCTTTTACACAAGAATACATCAACATATCCATTCCTTGTAATATACTCATGAATCAAAATAAAATTTCTTTTATATTTTTCAAAAAGGATTTTGTTGAAATCAATTTTCTTTTTATTTAAAAAATTACTATCAACAATAAATGACATTTAAGAGATATGAAAGAAATAAGATTGCAAATAACGGGTAAAGGCTCAAACTTTATTAATAGAATGGTAGCCTGCAAATGGCAAGACCCCATGGATGATTACAAAGTTTGGAAAGTGGTAAATTTGTGGAAAAAGGTGCATTGAAATGTAATGACCCCATCCTCTCTCTCAACTTTTGAATCCCTAAGCAAAGACTTCCGTTGAAATGTGTTGAACTTCTCATGATAAATAGATAACTGCTGATGATCAAGTCTTGCCATGAATCCCTAAATTTTTCCTAGACCGCCATTTTGGGTTTTCAGTCCACCAGGTATTTTATTCTGTTTATGTCTCTAATTTTTGCCTGGACCTCCCTTTCGGGTTTTCAGTCCACCGAGACGCTCCTTTTTTCCTAAGCCGCCCTTTCGAGTTTTCAACTTAGCGAGCTGTTCTTTTATTATTTTTAGGCGAAGTATTTCTTGACTACATCGGCATTCACGGGACGTGGGAGCTCCTCTCCATCCATAGTTGCAAGAATTAATGCACCGCCAGAGAAGGCTTTCTTAACAACATATGGTCCTTTAAAATTAGGAGTCCACTTGCCCCTTGAATCGGAGGTGAAACACAAGATCCTTTTGAGCACGAGATCGCCTTCTCTATATACACGAGGTCGGACCTTTTTATCAAAAGCTTTCTTCATTCTTTTCTGGTATAGATGACCATGACATAAAGCCGTCATTCTCTTTTCTTCTATCAAATTCAATTGATCAAACCTTCTCTGACACCATTCAGCCTCAGATAACTTGGTTTCCATTTAAATTCTCAACGATGGAATCTCAACCTCAACGGGGAGCACTGCTTCCATGCCATAAACCAAAGAAAAGGGAGTTGCCCCGGTTGAAGTACGAACAGATGTACGGTACCCATGCAAAGCAAAAGGGAGCATCTCGTGCCAATCCTTGTATGTATCAACCATATTTTGAACAATCTTTTTAATATTCTTATTTGCTGCTTCAACAGCTCCATTCATCTTTGGCCTATAAGGCGAAGAGTTGTGATGTTAAATTTTGAAACTTTCACACAGTTCTCTCATCATGCTGTTATTCAGATTAGAGCCGTTATCAGTAATGATCTTTCTTGGTACACCATATCTCCAGATGATGTTGTTCTTGATAAATCTGACCATAACTTGCCTTGTCACATTAGCATAGGAAGCAGCTTCTACCCACTTGGTAAAATAATCAATTGCTACCAGGATGAATCGATGTCCATTCGAAGCCTTGGGGTCAATCATGCCAATCATATCAATACCCTACATAGAGAAAGGCCATGGAGAGGAAATAACATTGAGAAGTGTTGGAGGCACATGAATCTTGTCAGCATACACTTGACACTTGTGACACTTCTTTGCAAACTTGTAGCAATCAGATTCCATTGTCAGCCAATAGTAACCTGCTCTAAGCATCTTTTTAGCCATCAAATGTCCATTGGCATGAGTACCAAAAGAACCTTCATGAACTTCATGCATCAACATGTCTGCTTCGTGTCTATCCATGCATCTGAGCAAAACCATGTCATATTTTCTTTTATACAAAACATTCGCATTGATATAGAAACTGCCATCCAATCTCCTCAAAGTTTTCTTATCCTTATTTGATGCCCCAAGTGGGTACTCTTGGGTCTGAAGAAAATGATTAATATCGAAATACCAAGGCTTCTCATTTTCTAATTCCTCAACTGCAAATACATGAGCAGGTCTATCAAGACGCCTGATTGTAATCTGAGGCTCCTCATTATGGACATTCACTTTGTACATGGAAGATAACGTGGCTAAAGCATCAGCCATCTGATTCTCATCTCGAGGGATGTGATGGAATTCAACTTTGTTAAAGAATGTCAACAGCCTTCTGGCGTAATCTTTGTAAGGGATCAAGCCAGGATGACGCGTTTTCCATTCTCCTTTAATCTGATTAATCACAAGCGCAGAATCTCCATAAACATCAAGAATCTTAATTCTCATATTAATGGTTTCTTCAAGTCCCATGATGCAAGCTTCATATTCAGCAATATTATTTGTACAATCAAAACATATCCTTGCAGTGAAAGGAACATGTGAACCTTGCGGAGTGATAATAACAGCACCAATACCATAGCCATGAACATTAGAAGCTCCATCAAAAATTAAACCCCATTTGGATCCAGGCTCTGGTCCTTCTTCTGGCAACGGCTCATCCCAATCTTGAGCTCTCAAATACATTATATCTTCATCCGGAAAGTCCATTCTGATAGATTGATGATCATCAATTGGTTGGTGAGCGAGGTACTCTGCCAACACACTTCCTTTTATAGCTTTTTGAGCTCGGTATTCAATATCATATTCAGATAGCAACATTTGCTAGCGAGCAATCATTCCGGTTAATGCAGGTTTTTCAAATATGTATTTAATCGGATCCATTTTGGAAATCAATAGGGTGGTATGATTCAACATATACTGTCTCAGTCGGCGAGCAGCCCATACCAGAGCGCAGCAAGTTTTCTCAAGCAGCGAGTATCTTGTTTCGCACTCGGTAAACTTTTTGCTAAGGTAGTATATTGCATACTCTTTTCGACCAGACTCGTCATGCTGACCCAACACACATCCCATTGAATTTTCAAGCACTGTAAGGTACATAATTAGAGGTCTTCCTTCAACTGGAGGAAGCAAAATGGGGGGTTCAAGCAGATATTCTTTGATGTTGTCAAAAGCTTTCTGACAATCTTCATTCCATACACATCCCTGATTTTTCTTTAACAACTTGAAAATTGGCTCACAGGTAGCAGCCATATTGGAAATGAACCTGGAAATATAATTCAAACGTCCGAGGAAACCTCTCACTTATTTCTCAGTCTTTGGTGCTGGCATTTCCTGAATTGCTTTGACTTTATCAGGATCTACTTCGATTCCTTTCTGACTGACAACGAAACCCAATAATTTTCCGGAACGCACACCAAAAGTGCATTTATTTGGATTCGGGCGGAGACGATACTTTCTCAAACGCTGAAACAACTTTAAAAGATCCTCCATGTGCCCTTCCTCTGACTGGGACTTGGCAATCATGTCATCCACATAAACCTCAATCTCTTTGTGCATCATATCATGGAAAAGAGTGGTCATGGCCCTCTGATACGTCGCGCCAGCATTCTTCAACCCAAAAGGCATTACTTTGTAGCAGAATGTCCCCCATGGCGTAATAAAGGTTGTCTTTTCCATGTCTTTGGGTGCCATCTTAATCTGGTTGTATCCTGAAAAACCATCCATGAAGGAGAAAACCTCAAATTTTGCCGTGCTATCTATCAATATGTCAATGTGAGGTAGAGGAAAATCATCTTTTGGACTGGCTTTATTCAAATCTCTATAATCAACACACATGCGAACTTTTCCGTCTTTCTTCGGAACAGACACAATATTGGCAATCCATTGAGGATATACAGAAGTAACAAGGAAACCTGCATCTATCTGTTTCAAGACCTCATTCTTAATCTTCTCCGCCATATCAGGATGACTTCTTCTTAGCTTTTGCTTGACAGGAGGGCATTCAGGTTTTAACGGCAAACGATGCTCCACAATATTTGTGTCCAACCCAGGCATGTCTTGGTAGGACCACGCAAAAATGTCAACATACTCTTTAAGAAGCTCTACAATCCTCTTCTTAACATCTTGACCAAGCAGTGCCCTAATCTTGACTTCCTTCTTATTTTCTTCAGAACCCAAGTTGATGACTTCTAACGGCTCTTTATACGGCTGAATGGTGTCTTCCTCGTGCTCAAGCAATTGGGAAATCTCATCAGGAATACATTCATCACTTTCTTCTTCCGCCTCATATACAGGACACTCGAAGTTGGGAGAGGGTGCAGGGTCATTACTTTCAACGGTTTTATTGATTATTCTGCACAAGTGATTATTATTTCAGGAAAAGAAAAGATATATGCAAACATGTAATCGTGCAGATTATGGCGAATGAAAACATATTTTTAAGGTTTTTTGTGTTACCACTTTCCAGAAAAAGAAAAAAGATAAAAAGCATATATATGCAAAAACAAAATGACTTTTATTGATGATTTTAATATTTGAAACAAACAGGAAAAGCCCCAACAACTTCACTTTCATCTTGGGCATAATGAAAGGATTTTGAAAAACATAAAAACAAATTACTTTGAAACATGAGTATAATCAGGAACATCAATGGTGATCCAGTTCTTGATCATCTTTCCACGGGTCACAAAGCTTGGCACCTCTGGCTCTGATTCGTCTTCAATAATAGCACCTATCTCTGGAGGAGTGGATGAAGGAACCCATCACTATGAAATATCTCCTGATAAGGGCGAAAAGCAGATTCAGGCTTCATCACAAACTTGTCTGAGGCAGAAAATCCCAGACCAGCTCTATTCTTGTTCTCTTGCAGACTCACCACTTGTCCCCATACTCCTGAATGTCCATTCTGAACCACTAGCTGAGCATATTTGAAAGAGGCAATGGAAGCTTCATCCTTCTTGAACTCATCATTGACAGACAGGGCTTGGAACGCGGTTCCAATGACTGCTTCATCGGCTTCTATAGCACGGAACAAAGAGAGGTGACTAATCAGCAAATCTTATTCTCCATTCACGACAACCATCTTTCCATCTTTCACAAATTTCAACTTCTGGTGAAGAGTCGAAATAACTGCCCCAGCTTCATGGATCCATGGGCGTCCCAAATAAACAACTGTATGCAGGAAAGATATCCATCACTTGAAAAGTAATCTTGAAGACAAACGGTCCAACACAAATGGGTAAATCAACTTCCCCAACCACTGACTTCTTCGATCCATCAAAATCCTTCACAATCACATTGCTAAATCTCATTGGTGTACCTCCATAAGTCAACTTAGCAAGAGTGGATTTTGGCATGACATTCAGCGATGAGCCAGTATCAATCAACACATTAGACATCGAGTCCTCTTTGCAGCTAACAGAGATGTGTAGAGCCAAATTATGATTTCTTCCTTCCTCAAGCAAATCTTCATCACTGAAGCTCAAATTGTTACATGCGGTAATATTACTTACAACCCCATTAAACTGATCCAACGTCACATCATGATCCACAAAGGCTTGATCAAGTATCTTTATCAAAGAATCCCTATGAGCAGGAGAACTTGTCAACAATTCCATTATAGAGATCTTGTACGGAGTACGGTGCAACTGATCCACAATCTTATAATCACTCATCTTGATAAGCTTTAAAATCTCATCCATCTCTTTTCCTGAAGACGACCCATCATTCACTTTTTTCGCATCATTAACATTCACAGGCACTTGAGTAAGATTCCTCTGGACATCCACAACAGCTTGGGGTTGAGTAAAAACTCGTCTGCTTCTATTCACTCTACTAACATCTGCTATATTCACCACAGAAGAAAGAGGCTTAATCTCGACTTCTTTTCCACTTTCCAGCATGGTGGCATTGTATCTGTAGGGTACAGCTTTGTCAGAGCTATAAGGTACAGATCCAGGCAAACACATCACAAGAGGCTCTACAGCAGCTTTTCCATAATAACCAATATCTATGCATTCTGGAATTTCAAAGTACGGCTCAATTACATTGACATCATCTTCATCTCTGTCTCTCAGAATCACAATGAGCCCTTGATCCATCATCTCTTGTAAATCTCTTCTCACAATATAACATCCTCGATGATTGACTGAACATATCCTACATGCAACATGATCCATCATCTCTTGTAAATCTCTTCTCACAATATAACATCCTCGATGATTGACTGAACAAATCCTACATGTAACATGATTATGCAACATGATTATGCAACATCCTCGACGTGTTCCACACGATAAACCTTATACTTTCCAGGGCATCCATGCACCATGTTCACAGCAGACGCTTCATGAGTCGGCAATGGATTGTTCTGCACATTAGGACCAACATCACATAAGGTGAGCATACCAGAACAGGCCAATCTCTGAACTTCATTCCTTAGAGGCCGACAAATCTCTAAATCATGCCCAGGGGCATTCTGATGAAAAGCACAAGTGGCATCAGCTTTGTACCACCAAGGGAGTTTCTCTGGAACAGGAGGCGGTGAACTTGGTTGAACCAACTTCTTATGAATTAGAGCAGGATACAATTCTGTATATGTCATGGGGATTGGATCAAAATTAACTCGTGGATACGGATTCCGTTTTGCTGGCTGTTGATTAACAGGAGCTATGGGCACTGAATTCACAACAGGAGTCACTGATGCCACTTGTTGAGGTTGGCTTCTGAATCGACTATTCCTTCCATGAGAAACAGCATTAGCATCTGATTCCTTTTTCTTTTGGAAAGAAGAGTCATACTTCCTCGCACCACCGGACGGATTGTCATTCTGAACTAGACGACCTTCTCGCACAACTTCTTCAAGTCTAACACCCATACCCACCATTCCAGTGAAGTCTAAAGGAGCACTTGCAATCATCTTCTCATAGTAAAATGGGCCAAGAGTCTTCAGGAAAATCTTAGTCATCTTTTTCTCTTCCATCGGAGGAATTACTTGGGCGGCAACCTCACGCCATCTCTGAGCATATTCCTTAAAGGATTCCTTTTCTTTCTGCATCATTGCTCGCTGTCATACCCCAAAATTTTCCCACCACATTTTATACTCAAGTTCATTTGAATATCACAGACTCAAAAACACATTCTCCTAAACAATGGCTCAATGAACTAGGGTTTTGAATTCTCTAAATAAAATCAATGAATCAAAGTCTCCAATGGATTCTAGAGGACTCATGATGTTTCAAACTATCTCCATGACAAAATTCAGGCTTCAATTCCAAGGATTGCCCAGTCAATTGCTGAAAAAGTCAACAGTCGACCAGTTTGACCTAAAAGTCAACTATGGTCAAAGTACAGTCACAATTCCTGATTTTTGGTCAACATCCTTATTTTGAAGTATCATTCATCATTTGATCAAGTATTGATCATTATTCATCAAGGAAAGTTTAGAAATCAACAAAACCTAAAGTTTCTAAATTAGGGTTTTTTGACCTAAAGTCAACAGAACTTTGACCAGCCATAACTTTCACATGGAACATCAGAAATTTCCCATTCAAATCTCATTTTGAAGGAAATTGAATTCTCTACAATTTTGTCTCTCACAAGCCAGGTCTAAAAATGCTTCAATTGAGAGATATGGATCAAAAGATTATAGGTCCTTTTTGAAAGTCAACCAAAAGCAGTTTTTTGTCAAAGCCCATATCATCAAGATAAAATCTTCAAATAAAAAAAAGCTTCCAAAGTGGCTTGTAGAGGACATCTTGAGGTTTCCAAAAAGTCCTATAACTTCTCCATACCTTAAAAATTGAAGGAGATATGCCCTATCAAAGTTGGACAATTTTAAGGGGAAAAATGTGAAACAAAAGGCTTCAAAATGGATTTCTTTGTAAAGAGGCCCAACTTTTTATGATCCAATCTTGTTCCTCAAGTAATCTAAGGGATCCAATCTGAAAGCCACGAATTATTTGTCATTATTTGATTTTATGAGAATTTTTTATTCATTAAAAATCAATTTAATCCAATAATTAAAGAAAAATATGGAAGATTTGGTTTCACCTTGATTTCCAATTAATTCCAATCAACCAAGATGCCAAAGATTTGATTCAAATTTGTGCTAAGTGTGATTGGAGAGAGGAGATTGAAATTGCACCAAAATTAGAAAGATTGAAAAAAATTCAATCAAATACCAATCTTTGATTCATCGAGATTCAGTCCAGTTTTGTTACCCTAAATCAGTATACTATAAGTGCATAACCTCTACATATGCAAAGGAGAGGAATTGGCAGCTTCAGAACCCCTATCCGAGTCTCAAAAAAAACGTGAAAACAAGGGAGGCAGCAGAGGAATTTGGAGATCGTTTCAAGCCCTTATAAGGATTAAGCAAGCTTCCTTGGTGATCTCCAAGTTGAATTCGATCCTCACAAACGGCCAAGACGTCCAATACTAGGGGTGGCAAACGGGCATGCCCGCCCCGTTTAGGCCTGCACCGCAAAAGCCTGCAAAAAACGGGGCGGGTGGGGCGGGCATATTTGAGAGTGCGGGTCTAAAACATTGCCCCGCTCCGTAAAAAAATTAGGGCGGGGAAAGCCCGCGGGCATTGAAAATTTTAGGCCTAAAAATAGTAAAATTTTATGAAAAAACTCGTGCCCGCAAAAGCCCGCGAAAAAACGGGGCGGGGTGGGGCGGGCACATTAAGGGGAGCGGGCCTAAAACCTTGCCCCGCCCCGCGAAAAAGTGCGGGTAAAACGGGTTTTCCCCGCGGGCCGGGCCCGTTTTGCTACCCCTATCCAATACCATCATCAGAGCACTCACGGTTTGTACAGTATTTTTGGTTTCGATTACGTTAATTCTTGCATCATGAATAAGTTTTGATTACATATTCATGTTTAGAATCATATGTGCAAGCTATCTGGATGATCCAATTTGAGTTTTATCGCAGGTTAAGGGATTTGCCATAGTTAGGGTTCTTATTCCTTAAATGAGGGATTTTATTTAGAGACAAAATTAGACAAAATTAAGGGCATCATTGGACTCAGGAGAGTGTATACAATTGATCTGGGTTATTACTTGGTATTTTTTGATGATGATTCGCAGGTTTTGAAGAAGGGAGGCTAAGGCCACACAAAGAAACCGTGGCTGAAAGTGTTGCTATTTTGCAGAAAAATCAAGGAAGAAGAAGAGGCCACCATCGCGCGCGGGAAATTTGATTGTTTTGTTGTTTTTATATTGTCTGTAGGTCATTGCATTAACATCATGTGAATATAGCCTGGTTGGTAGAAGCGTGGGAATGTTAAGCGTGAGGGCCTGGGTTCGGTCCCTACCCTCAGCGCTTTATTTTTTACGATTTACATGTTATAAGTTGCTTGTAGATTCCACGCAGCCAGTCTATGAAGGCTCACCATACACCCTCAGCGCATCAGCCATCAGATTGTTCTTTGTCCAGATCTAACGTGCAAAGAAGCGCTGGAACACCATGGACTTCCTAAGGCATGCCACACAGGATCATAGCCAGGTTTCCTTAATTATTTTCTTGTTTTTTATTACTTATTTCTTTTTTTTTTAATTTTAATTAAAACATTTTTAAAATCAAATTGATTTCTCTTTTAAATATTAACCAAACCTTTTTTTAAAAAAACAAACTTAGTTTTTTTTTAATTTAGAATAATTAATTTAATTAGGTTTAAAATTAATTAGGTTTAAAAATAATTAGGGTTAATTTAGGTTAATTAAAAAATAAATTAGGATTTATAAAAATAATTTGATCAGGATTAATCAATTTAAACTAATTAGGTTAAAAACCAATAATTAATTTTTAGGTTTGTTAGCCTCGATCAATTAAGAAACCCTAGTAGCCTTAGGTATTTTTAGGTAGGTGTTGTCCATTAATTAATGTGTCGAGTTTTCTCATAAAACCTTTATTCCCTAAAAAATCAGGGTTTACCCCGAATCTTTTTTTCAAAAAACCTTTTGCCTTCTTCTTGTTTTTTCAAAACCTTTTCTAAAAATTAGGGTTTCCCTCTTTTCAAAACATTTTGTTTGTCTTATACTGTTTGCCTTGTCTTTATTTATTCTATTAACCTGGTTAACTTGTTCCCCCATTTGGGGTTTGCCTTTATTATATTTTGCCTAATTTTGTATTTGCCCCAAAGCCTATAATGGCTTATTGCATTCCTTCTATATTTTGCCTCTATCTCCCAGTAGGTGTTTATTGTAATAGTTTAGGTTTATAATTCTTGCCTTTATTTTTTCTGCCCACATGTGTTTATTGTAATAGCGTAGGACTTTTAAATTTTGCCTTTAATTTCTGTATTTTTTAAATTGTGTGGTTAGTAATCCTAGGGAGTGCAAGCCTTGAATCAACCTAGAATAACTAATTACAAGATAAAATAACTGAATTTAACCACGTGATTGTGCCACACACACACCTTTAGGGTAACCTCTCTTGTTGCCTGTTGCCTTATTACCGTTGCCTTGTTGCCTTACGAATTATGCCTTTAAAATAGTCAAGTCCCTCGATTCCGAGGATACCTAAAGCAAATGTTGCCCTCAGTTCATTCATCATCAATTTTGTCCCTCGATGTTGCCTCGGTAAAATGATGATTTGTCCCCATTGCTAAGGTATCCTCGCCTGTTGCCTAAAAATAACTATTATATCCTTCCCTTAGACTACCTACCCTCTTTATGGCAGGGTCAGTCTTATGGCGAACGATAATTTCTCGATGACCCTTTACATCCAATGAAAGGAGTACCTGCCCTCTTTATGGTATGGATAGCCCTTTTCCATTAAAGTCTAAAAGAACAGAAATTTTATAACTTAAGGGTAATTACCTTTTAATTGCTTGCTCTGGTTTAAATTCTAACTTTCCTTTTTTCAAAAACCTTCAAAAAGGCTACGCTTATTCTACAAGCTAAAGTCCTTAAACAAAATTCTTTTTCCACATTACAAACATTTTTGAAAACAAAGTGAGCTAAGCAATTAAGAGCCCATGGATAACCATGGATACAAAGGGTGCTTACACCTTCCCTTTGTATAACTTACCCCCCGAACTCAAAATCTTTTAAAGGTCATTTCCTGTTCTTTTAACCTTTCTAAATTGGATAAAATAAAAGTCGGTTGCGACTCTTACTATCCGCAACATTTCAAAATGTGAGTTCTCCCACCGTATTACAGAACTGGCGAATCTGCTGGGGATATACTTAAAAAAGAAGGGTTACCTTAAAGTTTAGGATTCACATTAAATGTTTTCAATTGTTTGTATTGTTTGCTTTATATTTGTGGGCCCGTTTGGGTTTACTAGTGTGAAAGATCCTAACTCGGATCTGAGTACCTTAGGTAAATGGCATGAGACCAAGGAGACTGCCCGGCATATACTGCTGCGGTTGATATGGTGGCCATCGTTAGTGTGACACATTGGTTTGTTCTGGTGTTCCTTGGGATCCGACTTGAGGAAAAACTTGGCTACTGCATGGTGTTATTAAGCACTAATTTGCCCCTAGAACCCTAGTTGAACTTGACTTTGGCCTATTAGAAAGTAGCGAGATGGCTGGCTTTGGTTCCGACTGAAGTTGGTTGATACTCGAAGCTACACTCATATGGACTGGACTTTCAGGACATTTTCGGTCGGTGATTCAATTGCTGAACTGAAATAAGTGCCTTCGAGAAAGGTCAATGATATGAGCTCCCTAGAGCCCGATCTTTATCTAGGACAGGTAGAACCAACTAAACTTCAGTGGGGAGGGTACTTACCTATGGACTTCATGCAAGCCTCTAAACCTAAGGACACTTGTGTGACTTGTTTGTGTATGCTACTAACCCTTTGGTTTCCTTGCAGGTTTTTCTTGTGGAACTCACTCGTCCTTACTATCTTACGCTTTGCCCGATGCATTGCATTCGTATAACATCATGACATCGTGACATCATAACATAGCATATTAACTAACCCTTTCAAGGATCTTAGGGATTTAGGGCGCACAATTTCAGGTGCTCTTATCAAGGACTAAATTCCTACCAAGGGGCAGGAGGATTTATTTTCCTCTGGCCATATGTCTTCCAATTCAGAGACACCATACCCACCAAGGGGCAAGAGGATTTATTTTCCTCTAGCCAATTCAGAAGTACAGGTATCCCGAATTAGAGGCGATGACCCACTCGACATGGTGAGCTTGATTCCCCTAGAAGAACATCCAAGAATCAGAGTTCTTCAAACAAAGATGCGACCAAATCATTTTCCAATGTTGCTAACTAAATTTCCTATAGATCCTTGAAAATATTGCATTTGCATTTTTACAATAGGTCTCTCATCCTTCCTCGCTGTTTATTTCAGCATCATGGATCTCGAGCAATCAGTCAAAAATCTTCAGGCTCAGAATAACCAGTTCCAAGAGATGATCCTTAACTTGGCCAAGGGGCAAGAATAATTGAAGGCACTTCTGATCGAGAAGGAGAAGTGTCATACCCCAAAATTTGCCCATCATATTTAATCATATTTCAGTCTATCTGACTTTCAAATGCTCAAAGATACACAAGAAGGAAGCATGCAGTCTCTCTCCTAAACAACAACCCTCAAAGTAGGGTTTTGATCTCTTCAAAGTAAAATCAAGTTCTGACAATTCAAATGGACCTCATAACCTCTCATTTGCCTCATAGTATCCTCACACCAAGTTTCAAGCTCTGGCTCACAAGTTTGATCAGTCAACTGCTCAAATAGACAACAGTCGACCAATTTGACCTAAAAGTCAACTATGGTCAAACCACAGTCAAAACTCCTGATTTTTGGTCAACATCCTTATTTTGAAGTCACATTCATCATTTGATCAAGTTTTGATCATGATTCATCAAGGAGAGCTCCGAAATCATCAAAATCCCAAGTTACTAATTTAAGGATTTTTAACTAAAAGTCAACCGAACTTTGACCAGCCATATCTCTCTCATACTTTCTCAGAAATTCCTCAACCAAAGTGCATTCTCAAGTAAATTTAATTATCTACAACTTTGATGTTGGGTCCAAGATCCAGAAATGCTTCCGCATAAGAGATATAGGCCAAAATATTACAGGTCCTCCAAAAAGTCAACAAAAGCACCTTTGGGATCAAAGCTCATAACTCGAGCATGGAATATTTAATTGAGATGAAACCAAAAGCATCATTTAGAGGACACTCTAAGCTTTCCAAAAAGCTCAAGAACGCTTCCATACAATAAAAATTGAGAGAGATATGCTCGGTACAAGTTGGTCGATTTTTGAGAAAAGCATGAAACCTAAGGTCACTAATTTCAAGTTTTTGAGTGTTGGGCCTTAACTATTGAAGCATCCACGTGATTGTGAGCCCAAAAGGAGTACATGGATCAAATATTATTATTTTTATGATACTATTTTATTTATATTTGATTTTAATCATTTAAATTCAAATAAAGTCAAATAAAATCATAAAAACAAATATATAATCAAGGTTTTAATTTTTATAGATTCAAGTAGATCTTATCATCACCCCATGGTCACGAAGAAACGTGAGAGAAGGTGTACCAAATAAATCAAGAGCCAAAAATAAAAAGATTCCAACATACTTTCAATCAAATTTTTTTGTGATTAAAACATCAAGATTTGCTTTGATTTATTTCAAGTTTTCAACCCTAATTCCATGCTCTATAAAAGGACAATAAACTCAGCTTCAAAAGGACGAATTTTGAGCCTCAAGAAAGAACCCTAAACCACACCAAAAGTTCTCAAAAACTAGGGCACAAAAGGAAATCGTTTTCAGCTAGATTCAGGACCAACAAAACGTTTCATTCCTCTCCTGAGACATCAAAGGGTAAGATTGAATCCAAAACCCTGCTTGGTAATGAAGGATAGAAAAACACTTAGAAAGGGGGAGTTTGAATAAGTGTAGCTTTAAAACTTCTAAGATAAAAACAATTTGCACAATGATTTTTATCCTGGTTCGTTGTAACTAAACTACTCCAGTCCACCCCCTTGGAGTGATTTACCTCACCTGAGGATTTAATCCACTAATCACACAAGATTACAATGGTTTTCCACTTAAATAACCTCTAAGTCTTCTAGAGTATTCTGATCACAACCTGATCACTCTAGGAACAAACTGCTTAGATACCCTCTAAGACTTTCTAGAGTATACTGATCACAACCTGATCACTCTAGTTCTTACAAATAAATTTAAACAAATTCTTATAAGAGTTACAATGCTTCTTAATAAGCTATTATCACAACTGTGATTTTCTCTTAAGTTTAAGCTTAATCTCACTAAGATATTACAACAGCAATGTAGTGAGGTTGAGAGCTTTTCGAATTTGACAGCGTTTCTGTAAGTTTGCGCAAAGTGTTGTGTTCAGCTTCTCTTCAGAACTTCTATTTATAGGTGTTTGAGAAGATGACCGTTGGGAGCATTTAATGCTTTGCATGATTCGTACAGCATTGCATTTAATGTTTCACTCTTTTGTCAACTACCTCGAGCCTTTCTTTCGCTGTGTCTACTGACGTTGCTTTAATAGCTTCTAACGTTCCTTTTGTCAGTCAGCATAGTCTTCCATCTTGTACTTGCTTCTGATCTGATGTTTGTGTAAACAACGTTTGAATATCATCAGAGTCAAACAGCTTGGTGCAGAGCATCTTCTTGTCTTCTGACCTTGAACTGCTTCTTACCGTCATGTGTCGCGAGCACCCAGAGTCCAGGTACCATGACATTTTGTGCTTTGTCTTCTTTGCTGCTAAGGATATCTGCAACAGAAATTATCTTCTCCTTAGGTACCCATAACTTCTTGGGTCCTTTCTTGTTAGTTTTCCTCAAGTTCTGATTGAACTTGGGTTTAGCATAATAAACAACAGGAGGAACAGCATGATATTCTTTAGGTTTGGCAGCATGATATTTTCTAGGTTGTGTCACATGCTTCTTAGTGTGTGTAGCATGAAAGCTTTTGACATGTGAAGTGAGCCTAATATCATATGAGTGGCCATATTTGAACAGATCATACAATGGCTTGTATGTGATTTTCATATCATCAACAGGTTCAAATTTGTGTGGGGTATCACCCTCATAGCCAACGCCAATCCTTTTGTTTCCAGAAACACCATATATCATAGAAGCAAGATGACTTCTTCCAATACTTCTAGATAGAAACTTTCTGAAGCTCGAGTCATATTCTTTCAGAATATGATTGAGGCTAGGAATGGATTTTTTTGATTCAGAAGAAGATCCAATATCTTTGGATAATTTTAAAACTTTTTCCTTCAGTTCAGAATTTTCCACTTCCAGCTTCTTAGTTTCAGAATCAAATAGCTTTTTCAGCTTTTTGTATTTGATACTAAGATGAGCCTTGAGTTCCAGAAGTTCAGTTAAACTGGAAACTAACTCTTCTCTAGATAGTTCAGAAAATACCTCTTCAGAATCTGATTTTGATGTAGATTCTGATCCATCATCCACTGTGGCCATTAGTGCAAGGTTTGCCTGCTCGCCATCAGAGTCTGATTATGATTCTGATTCTGAATCATCCCATGTTGCCATAAGACCTTTCTTCTTATGAAACTTCTTCTTGGGATTCTCCTTCTGAAGTTTTGGACATTCATTCTTGAAGTGTCCAGGCTCATTGCACTCATAACAAATGACCTTCTTCTTGTCAGATCTTCTGCCTCCAGAAGATTCTCCTCTTTCAGGCTTCTTTGAACTTCTGAAGCTCTTGAACTTCCTTTGCTTGCTCTTCCAGAGTTGGTTTACCCTTCTGGAGATCATGGACAGTTCATCTTCTTCTTCTGATTTTGATTCTTCAGAATCTACTTCTTCAGCCTGAAAAGCGTTAGTGCATTTTATATAATTAGATTTTAATGCAATAGACTTACCTTTCTTCTGAGGTTCATTAGCATCCAGCTCAATTTCATGACTCCTCGGAGCACTGATCAATTCTTCAAGAGAGACTTCATTCAGATTCTTGGCAATTTTGAAAGCAGTCACCATAGGACCCCATCTTCTTGGCAAGCTTCTGATGATCTTCTTGACATGATCAGCCCTTGTGTATCCCTTGTCAAGAACTCTTAATCCAGCAGTTAGCGTTTGAAATCTTGAGAACATCTTCTTAATATTTTCATCATCCTCCATCTTGAAGGCTTCATATTTCTGGATCAAGGCAAGAGCTTTAGTCTCCTTGACTTGGGCATTTCCCTCATGAGTCATTTTCAATGATTCATATATGTCATTGGCAGTTTCCCTGTTAGATATCTTCTCATATTCAGCATGAGAGATAGCATTCAGCAAAACAGTCCTACACTTGTGATGATTTTTGAATTGCTTCTTTTGATCATCATTCATCTCTTGTCTTGTGAACTTTACACCACTAGCTTTTACTGGATGTTTGTAACCATCCATCAGAAGATCCCATAAGTCACCATCTAGACCAAGAAAGTAACTTTCAAGTTTATCTTTCCAATATTCAAAGTTTTCACCATCAAATACTGGTGGTCTAGTATAACCATTGTTACCATTTCCATTTTGTTGCTCAGCAGAGCCAGATGTAGATGTATGTGTTGAATCTTCACCAGCCATCTTGACTTAAGCGTTTTTCTCTTCCTAAATCTTTTCTAAACACGGTTAAGTGCTTGCACCTTAGAACCGGCGCTCTGATGCCAATTGAAGGATTAAAAACACTTAGAAAGGGGGGGTTTGAATAAGTGTAGCTTTAAAACTTGTAAGATAAAAACAATTTGCACAATGATTTTTATCCTGGTTCGTTGTTAACTAAACTACTCCAGTCCACCCCCTTGGAATGATTTACCTCACATGAGGATTTAATCCACTAATCACACAAGATTACAATGGTTTTCCACTTAGATAACCTCTAAGTCTTCTAGAGTATTCTGATCACAACCTGATCACTCTAGGAACAAACTGCTTAGATACCCTCTAAGACTTTCTAGAGTATACTGATCACAACCTGATCACTCTAGTTCTTACAAATAAATGTAAACAAATTCTTATAAGAGTTACAATGCTTCTTAATAAGCTATTATCACAACTGTGATTTTTCTCTTAAGTTTAAGCTTAATCTCACTAAGATATTACAACAGCAATGTAGTGAGGTTGAGAGCTTTTTGAATTTGACAGCGTTTCTGTAAGTTTGCGCAAAGTGTTGTGTTCAGCTTCTCTTCAGAACTTCTATTTATAGGCGTTTGAGAAGATGACCGTTGGGAGCATTTAATGCTTTGTGTGATTCATACAGCATTGCATTTAATGTTTCACTCTTTTGTCAACTACCTCGAGCCTTGCTTTCGCTGTGTCTACTGACGTTGCCTTTAATAGCTTCTAACGTTCCTTTTGTCAGTCAGCGTAGCCTGCCATCTTGTACTTGCTTCTGATCTGATGTTTGTGTAAACAACGTTTAAATATCATCAGATTCAAACAGCTTGGTGCAGAGCATCTTCTTGTCTTCTGACCTTGAAGTGCTTCTTAGCGTGATACCATGAGAACTTCAGTGCTTCTGCTTCTGATCTCTAGTTCTTCTGATGCTTCCATAGACCATGTTCTGATTCTGCTTGACCAACTTCTGATGTCTTGCCAGAGCATGTTCTGATGTTGCATGCTGAACCTTCTGAGTCAGTGCTTCTTGCGCTGATTTTGTGCATACTCTTTATGTGATTCCTGAAATGGAAATTGCATAGGAATAGAGTACCACATTATCTCATACAAAATTCATATACATTGTTATGATCAAAACTAAGAATATTGATCAGAACAAATCTTGTTCTAACAGGTAACACCTAAAACGTAACATACCATGACTATCATCATCATTCATGATTAAATTCTTTGTATCTTGAATTTTATTACGTTTTAATGTAAACTAACAATGTTGATGTGTTCCTGAGACATATTAGAGCAGGTCCAACGTGGTAAGTTTAAGCTTTAAGCCTTGAACCATAATCCACCATTAGTGAGGCTTGAAGAAGCAAAGCTTCGGTTTGCATGATGGGTGCCGTTTCATTGAAAACCGATGCCACCATCGTGATCGTAGGGGTCAAATTAGGGGAATAGGATCTCCCTTTTACGCTTAATCTTATTGTTTTGCAGGATTCAAGTTTCCAGAAAAAAATTTAATAAAATTCGCAGGTAATGATGTAGCAAAAACCGTAAGTAATTTCGCAGGTAATATGGGGAAGATGATGAACAGCAACATGGACCTTTTACTATCACGCGTGGAACTCGTTGGTTGGTTAATCAGTGGAGTCAAACTCTCTCTCCACGCCAACGAAGCGCTACTGGCCAGTCAAAGCCAGCACTCCCTCTCTCCGATTTCCATTGGCCCAGGCGTGATCATAGGGTCCCACTTTGACTTGATTTTTGAATTTTTTATTTAGTGGTTGTTCTAATATTAATTATGTGTGGTGTATCTTAGTAACAACTAGTGCAGCGCAGCCTGAATGGAAAAGCTGAACCACCCACAACCATCAACACCTGGGCTCGAGTCCAGGTTGAGACATTGTTTTTTTTTTGCATTCTTTTGATCGCTAATCTAGTACGAACGCTCAACATGAATGCAGGGAAGACTCTCTCCTCTCGACCGTCAGATCTCCTGGACATGTGATCAGACGCCTCCTAAATGATGCTCCACCATGTTCCCTTCAAGCTGCATCACACAAGAATGCAGCTAAGCTTTCTAATCTTTTTATTTATTTATTTTTTTAATTATATAATTCCTCTTTTGTTTATTTTCTTTTTTCTTTATTTTTTTAAAAGAAGTTTATTTTATTTGAAACTTTTTTTTATTTTTATAAAAATCATATTTTCATGACTCTTTAAATTATTTAATCGAACTTTCAATTTTTTTTATTCTCAATTATATTAATATATTCACTTTTTATATTTAAACCATTTGCTTTAAACCTTGATTTTATTTTAATTATTTTTTTTCATCATGATCATTAATCACTGTTGCTGGTAAGTGTTGTCCATTAACCTTAGTCTAGATTTTTTTACATATTAACTTCTGTCCCCTTTCAGGGTTTGTTCTTGCCTTACCTTTTTTTTGTTTGCCTCAATTATTATTGTTTAACTTTTGATCTGCCACGTTATAATTGTTGAGAACTTCAAACGCACTAACGCATTTTTCTTCTTTATGCCCAATTTTCAGGGTTAATCAAAGATCTTTCAGCCACGTGCGTTCAAGTCAAAAAGCTAAGTTTCTAACTATCTTTTGTTTAAATATCATTTTAATTTTTATTTTTGCCTTTTGATTAAAATAGGATTTGTTCCAATTACCAATGAATTTGTAATGCACTCACCCTATTATTTTCCGTTTAATTCTCAGATGATCAGAGTCAATTGAAGGTTCAAGGAAGATCAAGGCATTCAAAGATTATAAATTAATTATAAGGGTTTTCTTTTATTTTTCTGTTACCCTATAAGGGTTTTATTGTAATAGATTAGGTTTATTCTTCTACCTTTTAATTTCCCCCATCCCCGCAGGTGTTTATTATAATAGCGTAGGATTTTAACTGTTTTATTTTCTGCCATGGTTAGTAATTTAGGGAGTGCAAGACTATTAACTGAACCTAGATCACTAATTTACAAGATAAATGTCATCGAAGTTAACCACATGATTGTGCACCCACACACCTTTAGGGTAATCCCTCTGCTTGCCTGTCGCCTTATATTGTTGCCTTGTTGCCTTAACTTTGTTGCCTAAAAATAGTCAAGTCCCTCGATTCCAAGGATACCTAAAGCAATGTTGCCTTCAAAGTTATTGAAACTCCCCCGAGGTTGCCTTATAAAGAGTGATTGTCCCTATTGCTAAGGTATCCTCGCATGATGCCTAAGAAGATAAAATGACTATTATATCCTTCCCTTAGACTACCTGCCCTCTTTATGGCAAGGGACAGTCTTATGGCGAACGATAACTCGATGACCCTTTAAATATCCAATTGAAAGACTTCCTGCCCTCTTATGGTATGGATAGACCCTTTCCCCTGAAAAGCTAAAAGAACGAATTTTAAAAACTTAGGGTAGTTGCTATTAATTGCTTGCTCTTTTTTCAAATTCAAATTTAAAATATTTTCCCACTCCTTTTCAAAATCAAATTCAAAAAGACTACGCTTATTTACAAGCTAAAGTTCTTATTCAAATTTCTATTTACACCCCACTTTTCAAACAATTCTAACATTTTGAAAACAAATGAGCTAAGCAATTAAGAGCCCATGGATAACCATGGATACAAAGGGTGCCTTACACCTTCCCTCTGTATAATTTACCCCCCGAACTCAAAATCTTTAAAAGGTCTTTTTCTGTTCTTTTAGCCTTTCCTAAAATTGGATAAAATAAAAGTCGGTGGCGACTCTTGCTATCCGCACATTTCGATAAAAGTCAGTTCACCGTATTACAGAACTGGCGACTCTGCTGGGGATATGTTCGATTAAAAAGAGGGGTTACCTTAAAGTTTAGGATCATTTTAATTGTTTGATTTGTCTGCTTTATATTTCAAAGGCTATTTTGGGTATTTGCTTGTGTGAAAGATCCTAACCCGGATCTGAGTACCTTAGGTAAATGGCATGAGACCAAGGAGACTGCACAGCGTATACTGATGTGGTTGATATGGTGGCCATCGTTAGTGTGACACATTGGTTTGTCTTGGTGTTCCTTGGGATCCGACTTGAGGAAACACTTGGCTGCTGCGTGGTGTCATTAAGCACTAATCTGCCCCTAGAACCCTAGTTGAACTTGACTTTGGCCTATTAGAAAGTAGCGAGATGGCTGGCTTTGGTTCCGAATGAAGTTGGTTGATACTCGAAGCTACACTCATATGGACTGGACTTTCAGGACCTTCTCGGTTGGCAATTCGATTGCCGAACTGAGATAAGCGCCTTCGAGAAAGGTCAATGATATGAGCTCCCTAGAACCCGATCTTTATATAGGACAGGTTGAACCAACTTAACTTCAGTGGGGAGGGTACTTACCTACAAACTTCATGCGAGCCTTTAAACCTAAGGACACTTGTGTGACTTGTTTATGCTTACTACTAACCCTTTGGTTTTCTTGCAGGTTTTTCTTGTGGGACTCACTCGTCCTTACTATCTTACGCTTTGCCTGATGCATTGCATTCGCATAACATCATGACATCATGACATCATAAGCATAACATGATTTAGCTAACCCTTTCAAGGATCTTAGGAATTTAGGGCGCACAATTTCAGGTGCTCTTATCAAGGACTGAACTCTCATCTAGGGGCAAGAGGATTTATTTTCCTCTGGCCACACACCTCCCCCTTCAAAGACTCGATACCTATCAAGGGGCAAGAGGCTTTATTTTCCTCTAGCCACATGCTTTCAAATTCAAAAGTACAAGTATCCCGAATCAGAGGCTATGACCCACTAGATATGGTGAGCTTGATTCTCAAAGAAAGACATTCAAAGACAAGAATCAGAGTTCTTCGAAAAAAGAGGCGACCAAATCATTTTCTAATGTTGCTCACTAAAATTCCTAAAGATCCTTGAAAAGATTGCATTTGCATTCATAACATCACATAAAACTAACTTTTCCTTTCAGGTCGACCAACTGGTCAGACAAATATCATCAACAAATCAATCCAATCAGATGAACATTCTGGAAGCTTGACCCCCAGACTTCTGAAACATTCCAATCAGATATACATTCCGGAAGCTCGAACCTCGGACATTCTGAAAGTTCCAATCAGATGAACATTCTAGAAGCTTGACCCCCAGACTTATGAAACATTCCAATCAGATATACATTCCGGAAGCTCGAACCCCGAACATTCCGAAAGTTCCAATCAGATGAACATTCTGGAAGCTTGACCCCCAGACTTCTGAAACATTCCAATCAAATATACATTCTAGAAGCTCGAACCCCGGACATTCTGAAACATTCTTATCATATACACATTCCAGAAGCTCGAACCCCAGATACTCTGAATCTCTACACCAGTTCCACAATAACGACGCAAGCTAGATGCACCTAAGCGTCAATTCACCAAAATCATTATGTCGTCGGCTCAAACATTACAACATCTGTTGAAGATCAGATTGATTACTCTGAGGGATGCTCCTAAGAATTCTAACACCTCCACTCCTGGCTATAAACGCAATGCGAGGTGCGTGTACCAATCCAACATTCCTGGACATTACACAAACAATTGATGGACATTGAGGAATAAGATTCAAGATCTAATCGATAACGGGGAAATCAAATTCAACCCTCCCGAAACTCCTGTGGTGATCACCGCTCCTATGCCTAGTCATGACAAGACTGATTAACGTCTAGACGGACGAACTTTTGGATCATTAGATCTACTTTCATTTGCAAGTTTCTTTGCTGTTTGTTTAAACATTTGACTCATGATAGACATTATCTGTTTTAATAATAATCATTAGTGCATTGCATATGTTTGTCTTGAACAAATCATTTCGCTATCACCAACTTTAAATTGCGTCTTTACTTTGCATATGTTTTATGATACTCGACTCCTGCTAAAGCTGTATGCCTTTTGAGGGAGGATGACGAAAATGATACCGCAACCTCATACAGTATGCTTTTGAATGGACTATGTTGATGATGTACAGGCATTGTTTCAATTCCTAAACAGTGGAGATATAAGGATGTTAATCCCTCGTCAACCCTTTTTGAGCCGAAGAAGTAGAAGTTTCTTTCTCATACAAAATTAAACCCTTAATCATAACCTGGGGCAGGGTAGTTACTCAGTTAACTCAATTATACTAGTTATTGTTTATACAAATAATGATGGGTTCCCGCAACCATTAAGTCAGGCAGTCAATATCCACCAAAAAGAAAAAGATGTTAAGTCAAAACCTATGAAGGGGACTTGTCAAAAAAAAATCAAAATCTCGCTGACTGTAATCTCAAAATAAATAGTTCAGGCGAAAGTTAGGGATAACAATGTCAAAAAGGAGGTTGCTAAAAGTCCTCGACAAAAGAAAAAAGAAAGTGTTACAAAAAGGGACGACTGCTCGTCCAAATAAACTCTCGTTGCTTTAACCATCATCAAAATGTTACAACTTCAAGCTTTGCTAAAGCTTAAACACAAAAGTTAACTGAGCATAGGATCGAAGAACATCACGAAGATTGGGATGGGTATAAATAAAGCTTTGAGCCTTTATCCTTTGTTTCTTAAACCGTGAACCAAGCCACGTTACAACCCTTGAAGGTCCTAATTGAAGCATGGTTAGTTCGAAAGCATACTGTCACAAAAAAGGTATCCTGACTCCTTAAGGTTTACCATAAATGCTGAGTTGATATCTCGGTTTTACAAACATCATGTTTCTATGAACATTACGCTTTTACATCTCCTGTTTTAATGTTTTTCAAAAAACTCAAGACAAACATATGCATTGCATCTCGTGAATTCATTATTAAACATATTCTGCTACATAATTTCAAATGTTAGCATCAAAAAGAATTTGCACAGGGTACAACTAATGACTAACAGTTATCTCGACAGACAAGATCATTCAAGAAGCATTGTCTCCTACGTATACAAGGGGCACGACGTGTTTTGTCCAATCAATCTAGAGCAATCAGGTCAAGATTCCAAGAATCTCTCAAAAGCCGAACAATCAAAGGCATACATCCCAAGTGGGTTTCAAACTATTTCCCAATCAATCTGGGGCAATCAAGTCAAGATTCCGAGAATCTCTCAAGGATGCCAAAAAAATCAGGGGCATGCATCCAAGTAGATCTGAAGCTACTTCCCAATCAACATGGGACATTGTCCTAGGTCTATGATTACTAGGGGCATGTCGCCCATAGTGCACATCTCATCAAATCCTTGCAAGGCGAATCTTTCCAAAGTCCCTACTAGCAGGGGCAAATCTATGCAAGCCCAGTTTAACATCTTGATCAATACTCAGTGGTGTGTCCTAATCAATATAAGTCCAGGAATAGCAAGTGCTATAAATCATTGGGGGCAATACTCAAAACATTCATGCCTTCCCACAAAGCCGGTTACATAGGATCATATCCCCACAAAGTAATCATTAAGAAGATACCTTCAAATGTTCTCGCCCCAACAAAGACTTAGTTCCTCAACTGAGTTTACATCTTCGACATTGTCGGTTCCCCGACACTTTTTCTCTTCTCCAAACAGGGTTATTCATCTCTCTTATCCCCGGTCAGGGTGCATCAAGATCAATCATTCAAATCGCTTTCATCCCCAAGCAAAAATCATAAATCTCCAGCTGAGCATCTTCAAGACAAGATCAGACAACAAAATCACAAGGACATAGAGATTTATTTTCTCAATCATGACAACATAAATCATATCCACATATCATATGTCATAAACATATTCATACATTGCATACATTACCTCATAATGAATTCATACATAACACGCAAGTTTCTCATTTATTTTGAGAGACTCGTCGCATAATACATGCATCATGACATTACATAAAGACTAACTTTACCATTTTCAGGATACAAGTACAAGCAGATGAACAACATCTCTGATCTAATTCAGTTACTACGAACGGTACTGACACGATCATCTCTCCAAGATCTAATTCAGTTACTACGAATGGTACTGACACGGTCAACTCTCAAGGATCTAATTCCATCATCACGAACGGTGTGGACACGGTCAACTTTTCCAAAGTCTAATTCAGTTACTACGAACGGTGCTGACACGACAAGAGATCTAATTCCATCATCACGAACGGTGTGGACACGATCAACTTTTCCAAAGTCTAATTCAGTTACTATGAACGGTGCTGGCACGACAAGAGATCTAATTCCATCATCACGAACGGTGTGGACACGATCATCTTCTGAGATCTAATTCAGCTACTACGAACGGTGCTGACACGATCAACCTACAAGGATCTAATTCTATCATCACGAACGGTGTAGACACGATCATATCTCTGACCTAATTCAGTTACTACGAAAGGTGCTGACACGATCAACCTACAAGGATCTAATTCTATCATCACGAACGGTGTAGACACGATCATATCTCTGACCTAATTCAGTTACTACGAAAGGTGCTGACACGATCAACATTCCAAGATCTAATTCTATCATCACGAACGGTGTAGACACGATCATCCTTCAAAGATCTAATTTGGTTACTACGAACGGTACTGACACGATCAAAGAAAGAAACAGACTTAATCATGACACTCAACTCAGAAAAGAACACGACAATGGAGTCACAACAATAGAGTCACTACAATCAATTCACTTCACACTCCCAACATCCAGATGGCATCTGTAAGCCCATCTCCGATAAACTTTCTGTCAACACCCGGATGGCATCTTTAAGCCCATCTCCAACAAACACCTCTCAATACTTCAAGCTCGGATATAGTCTAACATACGACTTATTCTGACTTTCGTATTTACCCAGATCAGATGGCATCTTTAAGCCCGTCTCATACATCTTTTCTAACACTTGGACGGCATCTTCAAACCCGTCTCCGGTAAAAGTCCCTGCTTCAGCCAGGGCAAATTCCTGGGTATTCTAGTGTTCAATCCTCTTCTACCTTCAGATTCCGACAGGCACACAAGCCAATCTACATCCTCAGGTATAAGAAGATTGAACAGGGGCAGCTGTCATACCCAAAAATTGCCCATCATATTTAATCATATTTTAGTCTATCTGACTTTCAAATGCTCAAAGATACACAAGAAGGAAGCATGTAGTCTCTCTCCTAAACAACAACCCTCAAACTAGGGTTTTGATCTCTTCAAAGTAAAATCAAGTTCTGACAATTCAAGTGGACCTCATAACCTCTCATGTGCCTCATAGTATCCTCACACCAAGTTTCAAGCTCTGACTCACAAGTTTGATCAGTCAACTGCTCAAATAGACAACAGTCGACCAATTTGACCTAAAAGTCAACTATGGTCAAACCACAGTCAAAACTCCTGAAACGTAACATACCATGACTATCATCATCATTCATGATTAAATTCTTTGTATCTTGAATTTTATTATGTTTTGATGTGAACTTACAATGTTGATGTGTTCCTGAGACATATTAGAGCAGGTCCAACGTGGTAATTTTAAGCTTTAAGCCTTGAACCATAATCCACCATCAGTGAGGCTTGAAGAAGCAAAGCTTCGGTTTGCATGATGGGTGTCGTTTCATTGAAAATCGATGCCACCATCGTGATCGTATGGTCAAATTAGGGGGATAGGATCTCCCTTTTACCCTTAATCTTATTGTTTTGCAGGATTCAAGTTTCCAGAAAAAAATGTAATAAAATTCGCAGGTAATGATGTAGCAAAAACCGTAAGTAATTTCGCAGGTAATATGGGGAAGATGATGAACAACAACATGGACCTTTGACTATCACGCGTGGAACTCGTTGGTTGGTTGATCAGTGGAGTCAAACTCTCTTTCTCCACGCCAACGAAGCGCTACTGGCCAGTCAAAGCCAGCACTCCCTCTCTCCGATTTCCATTGGCCCAGGCGTGATCATAGGGTCCCACTTTGACTTGATTTTTGAATTTTCTATTTAGTGGTTGTTCTAATATTAATTATGTGTGGTGTATCTTAGTAACAACTAGTGCAGCGCAGCCTGAATGGAAAAGCTGAACCACCCACAACCATCAACACCTGGGCTCGAGTCCAGGTTGAGACATTTTTTTTTTTGCATTCTTTTGATCGCTAATCTAGTACGCACGCTCAACATGAATGCAGGAAAGATTCTCTCCTCTCGACCGTCAGATCTCCTGGACATGTGATCAGACGCTTCCTAAATGATGCTCCACCATGTTCCCTTCAAGCTGCATCACACAAGATCGCATCTAAGTTTTCTAATCTTTTTACTTATTTTTTTTTAATTATATAATTCCTCTTTTGTTTGTTTTCTTTTTTCTTTATTTTTTTAAAAGAAGTTTATTTTATTTGAAACTTTTTTTTATTTTTATAAAAATCATATTTTCATGACTCTTTAAATTATTTAATCGAACTTTCGATTTTTTTTATTCTCAACTATATTAATATATTCACTTTTTATATTTAAACCAGTTGCTTTAAACCTTGATTTTATTTTAATTATTTCTTTTCATCATGATCATTAATCACTGTTGCTGGTAGGTGTTGTCCATTAACCTTAGTCTAGAATTTTTTACATATTAACTTCTGTCCCCTTTCAGGGTTTGTTCTTGCCTTACCTTTTTTTGTTTGCCTCAATTATTACTGTTTTAACTTTTGATCTGCCACGTTATAATTGTTGAGAACTTCAAACGCACTAACGCATTTTTCTTCTTTATGCCCAATTTTCAGGGTTAATCAAAGATCTTTCAGCCACGTGCGTTCAAGTCAAAAAGCTAAGTTTCTAACTATCTTTTGTTTAAATATCATTTTAATTTTTATTTTTGCCTTTTGATTAAAATAGGATTTTTTCCAATTACCAATGAATTTGTAATGCACTCACCCTATTATTTTCCGTTTAATTCTCAGATGATCAGAGTCAATTGAAGGTTCAAGGAAGATCAAGGCATTCAAAGAATATAAATTAATTATAAGGGTTTTCTTTTATTTTTCTGTTACCCTATAAGGGTTTTATTGTAATAGATTAGGTTTATTCTTCTGCCTTTTAATTTCCCCCATCCCCGCAGGTGTTTATTATAATAGCGTAGGATTTTAACTGTTTTATTTTCTGCCATGGTTAGTAATTTAGGGAGTGCAAGACTATTAACTGAACCTAGATCACTAATTTACAAGATAAATGTCATCGAAGTTAACCACATGATTGTGCACCCACACACCTTTAGGGTAATCCCTCTGCTTGCCTGTCGCCTTATATTGTTGCCTTGTTGCCTTAACTTTGTTGCCTAAAAATAGTCAAGTCCCTCGATTCCGAGGATACCTAAAGCAATGTTGCCTTCAAAGTTATTGAAACTCCCCCGAGGTTGCCTTATAAAGAGTGATTGTCCCTATTGCTAAGGTATCCTCGCATGATGCCTAAGAAGATAAAATGACTATTATATCCTTCCCTTAGACTACCTGCCCTCTTTATGGCAATGGACAGTCTTATGGCGAACGATAACTCGATGACCCTTTAAATATCCAATTGAAAGACTTCCTGCCCTCTTATGGTATGGATAGACCCTTTCGCCTAAAAAGCTAAAAGAACGAATTTTAAAAACTTAGGGTAGTTGCTATTAATTGCTTGTTCTTTTTTCAAATTCAAATTTAAAATATTTTCCCACTTCTTTTCAAAATCAAATTCAAAAAGACTATGCTTATTTACAAGCTAAAGTTCTTATTCAAAGTTCTATTTACACCCCACTTTTCAAACAATTCAAACATTTTGAAAACAAATGAGCTAAGCAATTAAGAGCCCATGGATAACCATGGATACAAAGGGTGCCTTACACCTTCCCTTTGTATAATTTACCCCCCGAACTCAAAATCTTTAAAAGGTATTTTTCGGTTCTTTTAGCCTTTCCTAAAATTGGATAAAATAAAAGTCGATGGCGACTCTTGCTATCCGCACATTTCGATAAAAGTCAGTTCACCGTATTACAAGAAGAATCAACATAAGCATCAAGGTAGTAAAGATAATTGGTAATCCAAATCTAAGCGATCATTTACTCCATTACACATGTCGCTGTCACAAGTTCTGCAACAACTGCTCAATCAGAACTTGATAACTCTATTGTCTCCATATTCAGTTCCTACCAATCCTGCTTCTGGGTACAAGTATAATGCAAGATGTGCTTATCATTCGAACAGCCCCGGTCATGATACTGAAGATTGTGGACCATTGAAGCATAGGATTCAAGACTTAATTGACGACAAGATCATTGACTTCAACTCACCTGAGAAGCCTCATATGGCTAATTCTATGTACAACCAGAAAGGTCGTAATGAACGCAACCTATCTGTTGAAGGAGTTCCACAACAACGAAGCAAGCCAGGTGCACCTAGGCGTCAGTTCACAAAGATCAATATGTCGCTGGCACAGGTACTGCAACATCTGCTGAAGGCAAACTTGATTATTGTAAGGGATCCTCCTGTGAAGCCCAACACTTTTGCTCCTAGCTATAAGCCCAATGCGAGGTGCGTATATCATTCCAATAGCCCTGGACATGATACGAATGATTGTTGGTCGTTGAAGAACAAGATCCAAGATATGATTGATGCTCGGGAAATCGAATTCAACCCTCCCAAGACTCCTGTAGTGATCATTGCTCCCATGCCTAATCACGACAAGACTGATTAATGAACCTTTTAATTATTTGACTTATTTTCATGCACAATTTCTATTATGTTTGTTTAAACCTTCGACTTATGATAGACATTATTTGTTTTAATAATCATCATCAGTGCATTGCATATGTTTGTCTTGAATAAATTATTTCGCTATCACTCATTTAAATTGTGTCTTTACTTTGCATATGTTTTGTGATATTCAACTCATGCTAAGCTGTAAACCTTTTGAGGGAGGATGACGAAGACGATGCCTCAACCTCATACAATGATGCTTTTGAACAGACTATGCTGACGATGTACAGGCATTGTTTCAATTCCTAAACAGTGGAGATATAAGGATGTTAATCCCTCGTAAACCCTTTTGAGCCTAAGGAGTAAAAGTTTTCTTTCATATGCAATTTAAAACCCTCAATCATAACCTGGGGCAGGGTAGTTACTCAGTTAACTCAATTATACTAACCGTTGTTTACACCAAATAATGATGGGTTCCCGCAAACATTAAGTTAGACAGTCAATATCCACCAAAAAGGAAAAAGTTGTTAAGTCAAAACCTATGAAGGAGGCTTATCAAAAATCGAAATATCCCGCTGATTGTAATCACAAAATAAACAGTTCAGGCAAAATTTAGGGATAACAAAGTCAAAAAAGAGGTCACTACAAATCCTCGACAAAAGAAAACATTACAAAAAGGGAATGACTGCCTGTCCAAATAAACTGCTGGTACTTTAACCATCATCAAAATGTCAATGTTACGACTTCAAGCTCCGCTAGGACTTAAACGCAAAGTTAACTGAGCATAGGATCGAAGAACATCACGAAGATTGGGATGGGTACAAATAAACTTTGAGCTTTTATCCTTTGTTTCTAAAAACCGTGAACCAAGCCACGTTACAACCCTTGAAAGTCCTAACTGAAGCATGGTTAGTTCGAAAGCATACTGTCACAAAAAAGGTATCCTGACTCCTTAAGGTTTACCATAAATGCAGAGTTAATATTTTGTTTTTACAAACATCACATTTTTACAAATATCACGCTTTTACACCTCCTGTTCTAATGTTTTTCAAAAAAATACTCAAGACAGACATATGCATTGCATCTCATGAATTCATTATTAAACATATTCTGCTACATAATTTCAAATGTTAGCAACAGGAAGAATCTGCACAGGGTACGACTAATGACTAAAGGTCATCCCGACAGATAATTACTCTAGAAGCAATGTATACAAGGGGCATGACATGCTTTGTCCAATCAATCGGGGGCAATTAAGTCAAGATTCCAAGAATCTCTCAAGAATGCCAAACAATCAGGGGCATGCACCCAAGTGGGTCTGAAGCTACCTCTCGGTCAATCAGGGGCATCATCCTCAGTTTATGATTACTAGGGGCAGGCCACCCATAGTACATATCTCCGAAAGTCCTCGCGAGGCAAATCTTTCCAAAATCCCTACCAGCAAGGGCAAATCTAGGCAAGTCCAGTTGACACTTCGACCAATACTCATTGGTGCCTCAATCAATACCAGGCCAGGAACGACAGCTGCTATAATCATTGGGCCAATATTCAAGTCATCCATGCCTTCCCACAACGCTGGCTTCATAGGATCATATCCCCACAGAGTAATCCTCGAGAAAATATCTCCAAAGATTCTCTTCCCAACAAAGATTCAGTTCCCCAACGGAGTTTACACCTTCAACACTTCCGGTTCTCCGATACTTCTTACTTCTCCAAGCAAGGTTAATCAACTCTCCTATCCCCAATCAGGATACATCAATATCAACCATTCAAATTGCTTTCATCCCCAAGCAGAATTCAAAAGATCCCCAATGGAAGATTTATACTCAAGATCCCCAATGGAAGATTTATACTCCGTATTCTTCACAACAGCCATGGAATTATTTTTCCCGCCCAACATTGCTACAATTTGCTATCGTCATTGACAACATTTGACATACATACATCATTCATAATCAATCATTATATAATACACACCATGCATCGTGACATTTCATATTTCTAACTTTGTTTTCAGGTTCCGCTTCGACAAGCATTCCTCTCAGATATAATCAAGCTGAAGATTCATTCTGACAAGTCTTTTTACATTCCAAAACTTCATCAAATAACTTATCAACTCTAACAAGCAAGCATTCTCAGTCAGATATGGTCTAATGCATGACTCGTTTTGGCATTATCCAACAGATATGGTCTAATGTATGACTCGTTCTGACGTCTTCCATCAGATATGGTCTAATGTATGACTCGTTCTGGTATTCTCACTCAGATATGGTCTAATGTATGACTCGTTCTGGCATTATCCAACAGATATGGTCTAATGTACGACTCGTTCTGACGTCTTCCATCAGATATGGTCTAATGTATGACTCGTTATGGTATTCTCAGTCAGATATGGTCTAATGTATGACTCGTTCTGGCATTATCCAACAGATATGGTCTAATGTACGACTCGTTCTGACGTCTTCCATCAGATATGGTCTAATGTATGACTCGTTCTGACATCCTTCAACAGATATGGTCTAATGTACGACTCGTTCTGACATCTTTCAATAGATATGGTCTAACGTATGACTCGTTCTGACACCCTCCAACAGATATGATCTCCTTCAGATATGGTTTAATGCATGACTCGTTCTGACGTCCTCCTATCGTATATGGTCTAATGTATGACCTGTTATGGTATTCTATTTTCATGAATCTAATTCTATCACCACGAAGGGTGAAGACACGGTCACCTCTTCGAGATCTAATTCAGTTACTACGAACGGTGCTGACACAAAAGCTCTAATCCTCAAAGATCTAAATCTATCATCACGAACGGTGAAGAGAGGATCATCTTCTTAAGGTCTAAATTAGTTACTACAAAAGGTACTGAGACGATCGACATTCAAATCAATCTAACAAGTTAGGTGACATCTTTAAGCCCATCTCCGACAAAGGTCCCTACCTCGGCAAGGGCAAATTTCTTGGTATTCTAGTATTCAATCCTCTTCCACCTTCAGATTCTGACTGGCACGCAAACCACTCTACACCCTCAGGTTTAAGAAGATTGAACAGGGGCAACTGTCATACCCCAAAATTTGCCCACCATATTTTATACTCAAGTTCATTTGAATATCACAGACTCAAAGACATATTCTCCTAAACAATGGCTCAGTGAACTAGGGTTTTGAATTCTCTAAAGAAAATCAATGAATTAAAGTCTCCAATGGATTCTAGAGGACTCATGATGTTCCAAACTATCTCCATGACAAAATTCAGGCTTCAATTCCAAGGATTGCCTAGTCAATTGCTCAAAAAGTCAACAGTCGACCAGTTTGACCTAAAAGTCAACTATGGTCAAAGTACAGTCACTGTTCCTGATTTTTGGTCAACTTCCTTATTTTGAATTATCCTTCATCATTTGATCAAGTATTGATCATGATTCATCAAGGAAAGTTCAGAAATCAACAAAACCTAAAGTTTCTAAATTAGGGTTTTTTGACCTAAAGTCAACTGAACTTTGACCAGCCATAACTTTCACATGGAACATTAGAAATTTCCCATACAAAGCTCATTTTGAAGGAAATTGATTTCTCTACAATTTTGTCTCTCAAAAGCCAGGTCTAAAAATGCTTCAATTGAGAGATATGGATCAAAAGATTATAGGTCCTTTTTAAAAGTCAACCAAAAGCAGTTTTTTGTCAAAGCCTATATAATCAAGATAAAATCTTCAAATGAAAAAACGCCTACAAAGTGGCTTGTAGAGGACATCTTGAGGTTTCCAAAAAGTCCTAGAACTCCTCCATACATTACAAATTGAAGGAGATATGCCATGTCAAAGTTGGACAATT
Source organism: Vicia villosa (assembly GCF_029867415.1). Lineage (NCBI taxonomy): Eukaryota > Viridiplantae > Streptophyta > Magnoliopsida > Fabales > Fabaceae > Vicia > Vicia villosa. Next base: position 58,939,822 of record NC_081181.1, on the reverse strand, counting down.
TTAAGGGGAAAATGTGAAACAAAAGGCTTCAAAATGGATTTCTGTGTAAAGAGGCCCAACTTTTTATGATCCAATCTTGTTCCTCTAGCAATCTAAGGGATCCAATCTAAAAGCCACGAATTATTTGTGATTATTTGATTTTATGAGAATTTTTTATTCATTATAAATCAATTTAATCCAATAATTAAAGAAAAATATGGAAGATTTGGTTTCACCTTGATTTCCAATTAATTCCAATCAACCAAGATGCCAAAGATTTGATTCAAATTCGTGCTAAGTGTGATTGGAGAGAGGAGATTGAAATTGCACCAAAATTAGAAAGATTGAAAAAAAATTCAATCAAATACCAATCTTTGATTCATCAAGATTCAATCCAGTTTTGTTACCCTAAATTAGTCTACTATAAGTGCATAACCTCTACAGATGCAAAGGAGAGGAATTGGCAGCTTCAGAACCCCTATATGAGTCTAAAAAAAACGTGAAAACAAGGGAGGCAGCAGAGGAATTTGGAGATCGTTTCAAGCCCTTATAAGGATTAAGCAAGCTTCCTTGGTGATCTCCAAGTTGAATTCGATCCTCACAAACGGCCAAGACGTCCAATTCCATCATCAGAGCACTCACGGTTTGCACAGTATTTTTGGTTTAGATTATGTTAATTCTTGCATCATGAACAAGTTTTGATTACATATTCATGTTTAGAATGATATGTGCAAGCTATCTAGATGATCCAATTTGAGTTTTATCGCAAGTTAAGGGATTTGCCATAGTTAGGGTTCTTATTCCTCAAATGAGGGATTTTAATTAGAGATAAAATTAGACAAAATTAAGGGCATCATTGGACTCAGGAGAGTGTATACAATTGATCTGGGTTATTACTTGGTATTTTTTGATGATGATTCGCAGGTTTTGAAGAAGGGAGGCTAAGGCCACGCAAAGAAACCATGGCTGAAAGTGTTGCTATTTTGCAGAAAAATCAAGGAAGAAGAAGAGGCCACCCGCGCGCGGGAAATTTGATTGTTTTGTTGTTTTTATATTGTTTGTAGGTTATTGCATTAACATCATGTGAATATAGCTTGGCTGGTAGAAGCGTGGGAATGTTAAGCGTGAGGGCCTGGGTTCGATCCCTACCTTCAACGCTTTATTTTTTACGATTTACATGTTATAAGTTGCTTGTAGATTCCACGCAGCCAGTCTATGAAGGCTCACCATACACCCTCAGCGCATCAGCCATCAGATTGTTCTTTATCCAGATCTAACGTGCAAAGAAGCGCTGGAACACCATGGACTTCCTAAGGCACGCCACACAGGATCATAGCCAGGTTTCCTTAATTATTTTCTTGTTTTTTATTACTTATTTCTTTTTTTTAATTTTAATTAAAACATTTTTAAAATCAAATTGATTTCTCTTTTAAATATTAACCAAACCATTTTTTAAAAAAACAAACTTAGTTTTTTTTTTAATTTAGAATAATTAATTTAATTAGGTTTGAAATTAATTAGGTTTAAAAATAATTAGGGTTAATTTAGGTTAATTAAAAAATAAATTAGGATTTATAAAAATAATTTGATCAGGATTAATCAATTTAAACTAATTAGGTTAAAAACCAATAATTAATTTTTAGGTTTGTTAGCCTCGATCAATTAAGAAACCCTAGTAGCCTTAGGTATTTTTAGGTAGGTGTTGTCCATTAATTAATGTGTCGAGTTTTCTCATAAAACCTTTATTCCCTAAAAAATCAGGGTTTACCCTGAATCTTTTTTTCAAAAAACCTTTTGCCTTCTTCTTGTTTTTTCAAAACCTTTTCTAAAAATTAGGGTTTCCCTCTTTTCAAAACATTTTGTTTTCCTTATAATGTTTGCCTTGTCTTTATTTATTCTATTAACCTGGTTAACTTGTTCCCCCATTTGGGGTTTGCCTTTATTATATTTTGCCTAATTTTGTATCTGCCCCAAAGCCTATAATGGCTTATTGCATTCCTTCTATATTTTGCCTCTATCTCCCTGTAGGTGTTTATTGTAATAGTTTAGGTTTATAATTCTTGCCTTTATTTTTTCTGGCCACATGTGTTTATTGTAATAGCGTAGGACTTTTAAATTTTGCCTTTAATTTCTATATTTTTTAAACTGCGTGGTTAGTAATCCTAGGGAGTGCAAGCCTTGAATCAACCTAGAATAACTAATTACAAGATAAAATAATTGAATTTAACCACGTGATTGTGCAACACACACACCTTTAGGGTAACCTCTCTTGTTGCCTGTTGCCTTATTACGATTGCCTTGTTGCCTTACGAATTATGCCTTTAAAATAGTCAAGTCCCTCGATTCCGAGGATACCTAAAGCAAATGTTGCCCTCAGTTCATTCATCATCAATTTTGTCCCTCGATGTTGCCTCGGTAAAATGATGATTTCTCCTCATTGCTAAGGTATCCTCGCCTGTTTCCTAAAAATGACTATTATATCCTTCCCTTAGACTACCTACCCACTTTATGGCAGGGTCAGTCTTATGGCGAACGATAATTTCTCGATGACCCTTTACATCCAATGAAAGGACTACCTGCCCTCTTTATGGTATGGATAGCCCTTTCCCATTAAAGTCTAAAAGAACAGAAATTTTATAACTTAAGGGTAATTACCTTTTAATTGCTTGCTCTGGTTTAAATTCTAACTTTCCTTTTTTCAAAAAGGCTACGCTTATTCTACAAGCTAAAGTCCTTAAACAAAATTCTTTTTCCACATTACAAACATTTTTGAAAACAAAGTGAGCTAAGCAATTAAGAGCCCATGGATAACCATGGATACAAAGGATGCTTACACCTTCCCTTTGTATAACTTACCCCCCGAACTCAAAATCTTTTAAAGGCATTTTCCTGTTCTTTTAGCCTTTCTAAATTGGATAAAATAAAAGTCGGTGGCGACTCTTGCTATCCGCAACATTTCAAAAAGTCAGTTCTCCCACCATATTACACTCGCAGCTGATCTCGATCAGGAGCCATGTCCATATTATACTTGTATTGCTTCACAAACGCCTCAACTAAATCATTAAAAGTGCGAATATGGGTGCTACCAAGGCCCATATACCACTTAGAAGCAGCTCCAGTCAAACTGTCTTGGAAATAATGGATCAACAATCATTGATCATCAGTGTGAGTGGACATCTTCCTTACATACATCACCAGATGTGCCTGAGGACAGGAATTTCCCTTATATTTCTCGAATTCAGGCAACTTGAACTTAGCATGTACTTTCACATTAAGAACAAGGCAGAGATCATGCACATTCTTTCCAAACAATTCTTTCCCACGCAGGACTTTCATCTCCTTCTACAATTCTTCAAACTGATCTTGGAAACCATCCATTCTATCTTGAATACCCAATCCTTCACTTAGCGCAGCATCATAAATGGGCTCTGGGACAAAAGGACCAGTATGAACAATAGGAGACGTAGTGACCATGACAGGAGTCAGGGGACGAGTCATCTCAGGAACAGACAGATAACCTTCAGGCATACCCCAGGGATATCCATTAGGCATACGTTATTGAGTAGCAGCAGCAGGAATTGTTGTAGCAGTGATTTCAGAAATCACAGTGGTCTGCCCCTGAGCTTGGGCATTGGGAGGAGGAACCTGATTCTGATTCTGATTCTGAGTAGCCATCAATGTCTCGACCAAAGCAGTGAGACGTTCCACCCCATATCTCAAAGTAACAACCTCTTTACGTAGCTCACGATTCTCTTGTTCAAGACCTTCCATCTTCTTCTTGCAGTTAGCTCGAGTGTTATACCGGTAAGACAGCTTGATTCTGTATGAAGAACACTGAATAAGACCTCGGGAATACTCTCGGAAGTAAGACCAAAATGCGGAATGATGCATGAAATGCAATGCAAATGTTTTTTTTATATATTGATTTTCAAGGAACTTTAAGACATTAATTGTAAACATTTAAGAAATACAACATAAAACATAATAAAATTCTTTCATTAATAATAGAAAAAGCTTACAAAAGGTTCAAAGTTCAAAATTACAAAACAAAAGAAACTTAAAGCTAGAAGGAAACACTTCTGAAGAAGATCCAGCTCCTCTTTGCAACTTCCTACGGAGTTTCTCCAGCTCATCTTCATAAAAGGCTTTCAAGTGAGTCTTCTTGAGCATTAGCTTATCAGCAACTTCTTTCCATGCAACCGAATCTTCATGACTATCCGAGGAAAATAAATCCTCTTGTTGTCTCTTCCGCCTTTCACCATGTTGCTGAAGTAGTTCTTCCTGACGACGGATCTGATCATCTTTTTCCATTAACCAACCATCTTGAAGATAAAGCATATCATCTTTTTCTTTCAACTGCTTCTTCAACTCTTTCTTCTCAATCTCTGAAGCATGGAACTTCTTTTCCCAAGTATCTCTTTCCATTTTCATCCTAGCCACGAGCTCTAGGTGCTCCTTACTACTCTCGATGGGAATAGTGGAAGATGATGATGGAGCAACAGGTAGAGAGGGCTCCTCGAGTAAATAAGGCATTTGAAAGGTGTGAGCTCTAGCTTGAACCCAATCAGTGTAGTCTTTGAGAGCAACACATTGCTTCTTTCCGAAATGTCTCTTTCTATCAATATGGTGCCAAGCACGCACAAACTGATTTCTCATTTCTGAATCTCCATCCTGATTATGAAAAAAGATTCCTAACACAAGAATACTAGCAGGTCGCTCCTTCATGGGGTAACAAAATTGACGCCTTGCAAGAATAGGGTTGTAGGTAATTCCTCCTTGTATACCAAGAAGAGGTACATTAGGGAATTCTCTGCAACTATCAATAATCTCACTAATGTCATAAGCATGATTGTACCAATGAATATTCCCATTAGTAAGAGGCATGATCTTCTGAGACCATGAGAGACCATCAGGGTTGCTCAAGAAATTCTTAGTCTGAGGTAAGTGCGAAATAAACCACTTATAGAGAGAAGGAGTGCAACAGTTGATAAATCCACCTTTCTTATCGGTCCTATGGTGAATAGAATGATAAGTATACCCAACCAAAGTAGGCACAGGATTCCCAATCATGAATATCCGAATAGCATTAACATCGACAAAGTTGTCAATGTTAGGAAAGAGTATCAAACCATAGATGAGCAAGGCCAGAAAAGTCTCAAAAGCGCTCATACTTCCTTTACTAGCCAACATAGAAGCCTTCCCAATCAAGAACTTAGAAGTCAACCCCCAAATTCCTCCTTTTTTGGTCATGTTTGCTTTCACATCTGATATCTTCAACTGAAGAAGCTCTGCTATCTCATCAACCTTAGGCTCTTTCTCCAGACCACTAAACGGTATATCATTCGTAACTGGCAAACCAACCCAATATGAATACCCCTCCAAAGTGGGCATAAGCTGATAATCCGGAAAGGTGAAACAATGATAAACCGGGTCATAAAACTGCACAAGAGTCTCAAGAATCCCTTTCTCCACTTTGGTCTTCAAGATAGAGATTAATTTCCCATAACGGTTTTTGAAGTTATCAATATTAGGAACCAAAGTTGCTAGCTCTTTCAACTCTTTCGCACTTGAATTCTTGAAAGTGTACTTCTTGATGCTTCTCTTTTGATCCATGGTACCTGTGATGTTTACAAAAAAGTCTCTAAGTTCCTTGAAAACCATTTGTGAAGTACATTTTTATGAATGCATGAATGCCTGGTTTATGCATCAATCACAATCAAGAGCACACAAGATTCACACAAAATCACACAATCCAGGTTCAAAGGTTCGACATCACGAGCATGGAGCCATGGGTATAACCATCCCACAAGGTGTGTTCTAGGGAATTTTGTACCTGCCGAACGTGTTCTACAAGGGTTCCCAGAGTTTTCAATCTTCTATCGTATATTACCAGTACACACAATTGCTCATGGGCGCCAATAATATGCCTAAAAAGACCTCGTCTGAGCGTAGCATCGCATGACAACAAGTTTAAATTGGTACTTGACCTTGTTTCTGCGCTACATCCTAAAAAGGCTTAAATGGGTTAAAAGGTTCTAGGCCATTCAGCTTCTACGGACACTCACTATTGAAAGTAATAGCATTCTTACGATGGTTCGTAACAACATCTACCACCTTCCATGACGCCTCCACTGATTAGGGCTCCACCATATGACGCTCATGCTAAGGATTGCTCCTGACATGCGACTATTGGTCTTACCACCTCCTATCTCAAGTTACTCACCAAAGTCCGGGTTAGGACTTTATCTCATCACAAAGGAACCATCGAGCACCAAAAAAGAAAAAAGAAGAAAATAAACAAACAAACCACACAATAATATATACAGATACAAAACACACAGATAAACAAAAATAGGCTTAACACACTTAAAAACTGGATTCCCCAGTGAAGTCGCCATTTTTTCTGTAGAGGGAAAATTCTGAGATCGAAGCCATTAGATTGACTCAACTCAATATTTCAGTGAAAGTCGCCACCGTGCTTTATTGTTTCCAAAGGAAAAGGGAAAAGAACGAAGAAAACCAAAAGTTTAAAACAAGAAAGAGATCTTAGGTACGGGTGTTGATTATACAAGGGGAAGGTTTTAAGCACCCCTCATATTTGTGGTACTCCACATGAACCTTTTTGAAAATCTGTGTCGTGTGTGCTAAAAAAAAAGGATTTGTTTTATTTTTAAAATAAGCTCGGCAAGACGTTAAGCCTTGTGCCTACATACCTCCTCGGTGCAATGGAGAAGTCAGAGCTAATGTAGTTTCGCTTAAAAAGGAAAAAACGGTTTAAAAGGAATAAACACTTTATCGTCGTCGGAGAGAATACTCAGCCATTGATCTTGATCATGAGAACAAACGAGTTCTTTGCATCGCAAATGAAAGAAGGGCTCCAACTCGGATAGAAATCAACGAGTATGCCACAAGCTCTCTCATGCGGAAAAGATCTCATTATATCAATCAATTTCAAAATCGTGGGGTATCGCCACTCGTTACAATAATTAGTCGTGTCTAAACTTATGAAGAAAAGGCCACTAAGGGCAAAAGATTTTTTTTTAAGAAAGGTTTTAAAAGAGATTTTACAAACATAAGAAGATTTTGTTGGATTTTTGTTATTTATTAGTGTTTTAGCAAAAAAATAGAGTATGGTCCAAGTGGACAAAAAGAAAATAGCTGAAACATAAACAAAACGTCCAAATGGACAAAGTGAAAATAGCGGAATGTAAACGCCCAAATGGACAAAGAGAAAATGGTGGAAACATAAACATGATGAAATGATAAAATAAAGCATAAAGCGAGAAATAAAGATCAATATAATAAAGTGCGGAAATTAAAGTCAATTGTTAGATGTTAAAGATAACCATCTTGAAACTTGTCAAGTATGTTATCATAATGTTAGTAATGAAGATCGATGGTGAGTGAAGGATGTTCTCAGATTTAAAGTTAATGGAAATTTATCAGAAGCTTGATAAAATCATAGCGACTACACGACAAATTTCCATAAGTCTTAAATCAACCACATACAATTCTCTTCCATACTTGATCTTTTTATTCGAGACACGAAATATTGCGCTATGTTAAGCAGATCGCCAAGTGATTTATGTAGAAATCACCATACAACGAGGCCGGTCAAAACTTTGTGTGCTAATACATGCGAGAGAAGCAATATATAGATCACCTTCCGAAAGCAATGCCGCACGAAAAGAAAATAGGTAACGATCTAGTCTTTACCAAGAATCCATAAGAACTTCCAAGGTATCAAAGACTTTACTCGATCAAAAGAAAAAAAGAAGGAGAAGAAGAATAAAATGCATAAAATAAAATCACTCACACTATCATTAATATCATTCATCTAATATTATGGATTTGGTCATTTCAAACCTATCAACGTCCTAGATCCAATGATATTAATGAAGTGGAGGAAGAAGGAAGGAAAAACAAGCATAAAAACACAAAAAAACATTCTGCCTCAGTGGAAATCGATTTACCTCTGTAGGAAATCGATTTCCTGAGTGCAGATTTTAAATCTGGCGCAAAAAACATAGTGGAAATCGATTTCCCTCTGTAGGAAATCGATTTCCTGCGCACAATTTTCAAAAAAACAACATTAAGAAGCATGAAACTTGATTTAAGCAAACATACAAACACCTTATGATCACATATCAATTGGAGCACGAAATTTCCATTAATTCACCATCAAATAGGACCAATGTAGCATCAAAGATGCATTGAACATAAGCAACAAAGATCTACATCTTAGAGTTTAGGATTTTACCACTATTTGAACAAAATCTTGGAGTAGCTTCAAGAACAAGCACCAAATGAGTAGATCCTCAAAATTGGAGATGAGCAAGTAAAGAAAAAGAGTGAAAAGAAGAAGGTTTAGTTCAAAACTAGCAAGATTCAAGGTGAATCTTACTAATTCTATGAAAATGAACTTTGGGTGAGGGTTTTGGAAAGGATGAGAAGTGAAAATGCAAGAATTTCTTTGGCTCTCCAAGCTTGTGAAATGAGGGAGTGAAGGCCTCTATTTATAGAATTGGAGCAAGAGTAGTGGCAATTTGGCCATTGTGCCTTTGGTAATTAATCTTTTGTTTAATTGATGTTTAATTGGTAAAATGGGGTTAAAATGGGTTTAATGAAGGGAATTAATTTTGGTGAGGTGGAAAATTGGTAAATGACAAAAAATGATCAAAGAAAATAGGTGCCAAAATGATGTCATGCTTCCCTCTCTATTTTTTTGAATTTTCGCCCCAGGAAATCGATTTCCCTTATGGGTAAATCGATTTCCACCTTCAAATTTTCAAAAAAAATTCTTCTTGCACTGTTTTGATTCTTGCTTGACCTCTCTCCTGCAAAACACAAACAAAGGAGACAAAAATGCATATTTTTGGATCTTGATTAGCATAAAACAAATTAAACAGAATCAGGTGCCTGATAGTTCCCCTCAGAGACGAAGCGAGCAAAACACCGAAAATAGAACTTCAAAGTGAAGCTCTTGATTAATGATTGGGATGCACATGATGTATGATCTTATGGTCAAAAATTGGGGTATGACAGTACCCAAAATATTCGTGATTAGCAAACATATTTTCGAGGTCTTCGTTATTTTGAACCTCAACCTGGTAAAACTTAACCGGGTTGTTGTCACGGATAAAAGGATATTGGTAGAAAATTTGTGTAATATGACCCTTTGCAATCTTCGCCTCTAATCTCTTACGGAAGTATGCAAAATTGGCTTTTCTGCTTAATGCAAATGTAACAACTTCAGTGTTTCTCATTAGAAAATTAGCTCTTTCACATATGAATGTCTCATTGTTTAGATCGGCATTGACTACGTATTGGGGTGGGGATACCATTGTTTTGGATAAGTGTTTGGCTGTGTGTGGTGGATTGTACATAGATGTGTGGTGGATTGTAAAGAGATATTGGCATTCTTAAATAGCATAAGATATTACTGTTGTGTACTGTTTATCAACACGCCTACAGTTAAACACACTAATCAATGTCTTTTCTGAAGATTCCAACATGATGGGACAAGACGAACGCACACTGATCAATATCTGCTCTGAAGATTCCAACATGATGGGACTAGACGAACGCACACTGATCAATGTCTATTTGATGATTCCAACATGATGGGACTAGACGAAAGCACACTGATCAGTGTTTGTTTACCTAAATAACGTTTGCAACAACCATGACAACTTTAATTAAGTTATCCAACTTCTAGTTACATCATAATAACGTTTTCAACAACACAACAATTTAAAATTAGATTTCAACAACACAAAGATTTAAAATTAGATTGAAACACAACAAACATAACATCGAAATACATACTTCAAACACAATTACATCATATCAGGACTCACTCAACATACAACATATAAACTACTCAACTATAACTGTTAGAACAAGTGGATCTTGAACGCCTCGATTAACTTCTCCACTGTATGTCCAAAATATTAGATCCACATCCACATAATTTTGCACACGATCCCAATAATACATGTAGGTGCCTTATGGGCTTGCATCCGTCAAGGTTATGTATGGACAACGATAATCTATTTTTTTAACTTTGCGGGTAGGACCATCAAGTCGTCGAAACCCAGCGTTGATGGCTCTCACAATTCTACTAAAATCCCAATGCGGGTTCAGACATACCCCCATGTGATTACCTTCCTCAAAAAACACTTCAGCCCAAACAAACATGATTAGTAACTATTGGAAGTAAGAAAAATAAAACAATTGATAATTCAACCTTCACACACACCTCTGTTTATAGAAGATCAAACCCCTTCTACCAATTTTTTTGGAGGGAAAATAGAGTACAATATTTTATTTTTGGCGGAAATATTATTATCAATTTTTAATAATTTGTTTTTATTTATTTATTATTTTTATTGTTCTTCATTATTAATAACGTTGTAACGATAAAACATCCATTCATTGAAAGTGCCAAAATGAATTGAGCATTTGATTGAAAGATACATTGAAAGTTCGAAAAAGAAATTAAGAAAACTATAACATCTAAGAAATGATAACGGTTAAAACAATGTCATCTGTTCCATGCATCATTCGAGTATAATCGATGTTGTATTCCACATTCTCCCACCAATGTTCCCATTCTCCGATCACAACACCACCCCTTGTTCTAAGCTTCTTGATACTTCTGATCTCTTCGTCGGGTTTGTACTCCCCATCCAAAAACCTCATGATAGTCCTATTTAGTTGGTCTAAGGAATTGATATTCCAAAACATAACCGGCATGGGGGGTTTGACGGGAGAGAATATGACATGCCCGTTCCTTCTGCGATACTCTGGTTCATAGTCGAGATGCTTCATTGGTGGTCGGGACTCTGATTTCCGATGCGATCCTTCTGGCCTAATGCGAGACATTGTTGTTTTGTGTGTATTATTTCATCCATAGGAAACCCTAATTTATAGAAGGATTGGGTGACTAAGGAAACCCTAATGTGAGACATTGTTGCCAGTTGTTTACAAACACGCCTAATTTGAAAATTTTATGATAAATTCAAGCACACTAATCAATGCCTGCTCTGAAGATTCAAAAACAACGGGACTAGAGGAAAGCATGTGTATCTGAATGTCAAAAACACACACTGACGGTATGGGACATCAAGACAGCTTCACTACAGGACAAAATGGGGACCCTAATTTTTCAACTAGGCTTTCCTGGATGGAGCCATTTCATTTGGTGCAAAGGAGTAAAATTAAAGGGAATGCGCCATACCATTTGGCGTAAAGGTGTAAAGTTAAAGTGAATGCGACATACCATTTGGCGCTTATGTACACGTGTCAAAATTTGTCCTTTTCTCCCATGCGGTCCCATACAGCTATCATGCATGCGTCTGAACCAGAAGACTGTGTACATGCATGCGTGTGAACCCTAGTCTGAATGGAATCCTGCGACCTATACTGCATGCATGCCATCCTATCCTGTCACCTAAACCTACACTACATGCATGCCACCCTAGATTGTCCTACACATATACTGCATGCATGCCACCTAGTCTACACAAGCAACACCTAACACTACTACATGTTGTGACATGTCCAGCATGCAGCATGTTACCGTTTCACCTTTCTCATTATATATACTTGCAATCTCTCCTCATTTTTCTCATCAGCAACACAAATTTCTAGTCTCCAAATTTCGCTTCATCTTGCTTCTTAAGTTTTTTCAGTCTGCAAATACCAAGTATGTCTCTCTTAACAATGGAAAACAAGCACCGAGGGACGAAGGAAAACATTGAAACATATGTAAGTTTTCTAGTTATGCTTATCATTCTATATTATTATAACTTCATATTTATCTTGTGTTAATTTTTTCAGGACGTTCCCCGCTTCCGTACTCGTAGTTATGCTGTCGTCACTCCTAATGAATTTATAATACCATATTTACAAAGGGCTGGTTTCGGACACAACATCAGCTTCATAGAATTAGCCATTGATCTAAAATTTGTGCTGGCCTTGTTAGAACGATTGCGGCCAGAGACTCACGCGTTCCATCTTCCAACCGGGGAATGCACAATAACCCTGGAAGATGTATACATGTTGTTGGGCCTTTCGATAGCAGGTAAGGCCGTTAATGGGTCTGTACAACAAGCCAATGCCCTTTGCGAGCAAGCATTGGGCATCGATCTGATAGAAGGTGAGGTAGGTTCTAGGGACCATGGTGTCAACCTAAAGGCCCTAAAGCTACATTATAGTAGGTTTCATTTGGACGAAAATTCGTCTGAAGAGAGAATACTAATGAAAACAAGGTGTTACCTGATGTTGCTTTTTGGAAACGTGTTATTTCCAGACAGTACCGGTAACACGATAAATTTTATGTATTTACGTTTGCTTATGTACATTAATAGAGTGGGTCAATATAGTTGGGGGTATGCTGTCCTGGCTATGTTGTATCAATCCCTTTGTAAGAATTCTAAGAGGGATTCTTGCACATTTTATGGATGCGCTCTATTGGTCCAAATGTAGGGGTGGTGGAGAATGCCTATACTGGCCCCCGTAAACAGAACCAACTGGACGTTCCCCTACGCAAGCAGGTAAGTATTTTAATCATATTTTAATTTAAATAAAATCTTTAGGGTTTACTTCAACTAACAAATATGTACTGCGTTTTAGATTTTGCGTAAAAGGGATGGACTACACAAAGAATTCGAGGTCAAATATCACCATGTACCACCAGCTTCTGGATCACTTACGACCGGAAGATGTATAATCTCTAATCCTTTCCTCTTTTATCAATCCATTTTTTTTTAACATATGACCGAAATAATTTATATGTTTTATACATGCAGTTTATATGGAGACCATATTTGGAATGCGATCATGAACCTAGAGTTGAAGATGTCGCAGTTTGGACTACAAAGACGGCCATCATTCGGTACAACATCATCGAGATGCATCAAAGTGACCGGGTGAAACTCCAGTTCGGGATGCATCAAGGTATCCCTGATCCTCCAACTGATTTGGGACAATGGCACCTTAAACGAGTCAACCATCAATGGGATGTCCAAAATTGGAAGGATTTCGCTATCGAATGGCGCCAGATGTGGAAAGGTCGTGCCCAACATGTCCTCGACTTCCCTGTAAGTGAGCATGAAATGAAACCATCACCACAATACACGAGTTGGTACAAAACTGTTACCACCCCGCATTTATTTGTGGCTGACCCGTTTTACTTAATAGACCCACGCCGTCAAAATTATGTCATCCCACAGCAACAACCTCATGAAACAACAATACACACAACAACAACCACAATACACACAACAACAACACACACAACAACAACAATACCCCCAATACCAATACCAATCTGAACAACAAAATTACCGACAGTTAAACCCGTTCCAAACTCAGTCCCAACCACTCTATCAACATGACAACCAACACCAACATGACAACCTATATCAAACCCATTCCCAACCACTTTTTCAACCTCGTAGTCAACCACCTCGTCAAAGCCTTAGACACCCCTCCCACTACCAAGAGGCAGGCTCCTCAAGGTCATTCAGCCAACACAACGAGGTTGGTTCATCAAGAATTCCACTAAATCCCGACGATGGTCCACCTGATGAATATGACCCCCGCGACCCATTAATATCACAATCATCTCACCATCGTACCCTGTTTGGCTTTGCGACACCAAACAATCAATTTGGCTTTTATCAAGGTAGTTCAAGTGCCGCTGAGTGCTACCAACCGGAATTTGTATCTCACCCTACTCCCCCACCACCATTTAGCACATTTGAGGGATTGGGTAACCGACTTTACGACAGTCGGCTTCCGGGACATTATGGTGGCCTTGACGAATTCCTTGATGGTGACATTCGGGACAACACAATTTCAGGCCCATCTACACAGACGCAACAAGAACCACAAAGGGGAAGGGAGGGGTGGCCCTAGGGTTCGCGCCACACTCACGGGTAAGAACCAAAGTCACCATCAATGTACCTGTTAAGCAATGATTGATTCCCGCCCCACTCATGGGTAAATCTAGGCCAGGGTAGGTAAAAAAGCCAACAGAGGATCGAATGTAGGCGTTATCATACGATATTGCCTCATTCCACCAAGCTCTGCCCGTGGATACGTAATCAAATCAATCAGGCATACGCCTACTGTCCGTCACGACCACTCTAGTCCTAGTTCCTAAGGTATCACTCATGACCTGGGTATTGGGTCTTTTACCTCTTGAAATACCCACCCGCAGATAGAAATCCAGACAGTCCAGAATATGATGCAGAAAAGTAAAAGCGCAGATAGAATGCAATGCAAACAGGAAAATATGCGAAGCAGTAAATCACCCAAAGATAAACACACAAGCGCTAGGATCGACTCGCTAAGTCCGGACCCGCAATAGGTCGAGACGTCCCCAACAGAGTCGCCAGCTGTCGCTACCGCGAAAATCAACAGAGTCACCACTAACATATTTATCCTAAAAAGGAAGGGAATGCCAGCAAACCACAAAACAAAACAACGGTCTCACGACCAGAGAAAAAGGGTAAGGGAGTCGGTTACGCGAGGGGAAGGTGTTAGCACCCCTCGCGCCCATCGTACTCTATGGTATCCACGCCTGTGCCTAAAACTATGGGTGTGTAATAAATCTACGCTAATCTGGACTAAAATGAATGCAGAATGTAGGGAAAAGAAAGGATTGTGCTCGCACGGGCCCTACCCCACTGCCTACGTATCTGTTTTGCAGAATCAGAGCTACCGTAGCTCGGCTAACTAATTTCTGTTTGTTTTGTGTTTTTTAGGTGAACAAGTTACATTCACACTCCGCTGCTCGACCTTTGGAGACTTATGCTTGAGAATGGAGCGGAAATAACAAGCTCTTAAGAAAAGAAAATCAAAGAGTGTGATTTGTGTTTTAAAGAATGCATGAGGAAAACCTAAGCTAAAGGGGAAAGCTTGCTACCTAATGTTATCATACAAAGGGTACAAGTCTAAACTAAACTAGCAACCTACGAGGAAAAGGAAAGGCAAACAAGAGTATCACACAAACGAGCTCCGCTTGTAAAGAAAACAAAACCACCGGCACTGGACGAGTGGTAGAAAAGCGGTCCCGCCATAGCCAAGGGGAGAAAATCACTCGAGTCAACCAAGCATTAGACCTCGCGAAAATGATTGGGCCATAGACAAGAGGAGCGAGTCTCTCTCAGCAACCAAGTCGTCACGGATCTGAAAGGAAAACGGTGCGTGCGTACACCGAGCGTCAACGTCGATCAACGTGAGCTATAGGAAATGCGGGGGTCCGATTGCATGAACCCTTTTCCTGACATACTCGATAACAAGATCTTGTGCTGGTTCAGAAGCAAGCAACGCGTAGCGTGCGCATACCGAACGGACTTGATGAGACAAGACGAGGGTCGATTGCTAACCCTTTCTGCATGCCTTCCATGAGGACTTAACGGAGTGGCATCTAGGTCTTATTACACCGTGACTCCCTGCCGCAAAGCACAAATATAAACACACCAACAAAAACAGAGCCTCTTTCGAGGGCTTGGCCAGATGCATGTCTAAGTCCTACTTCTCATGTTAAAGGATGATGCGAGAAAGCGATAAAGTGCGAGAAAAATAAAATGAAAAGGGATCAATACCAAACGGATGATGATCCGTAGACTGTAGCGAAGAGAGAAAGAAAACTAAGGATCCCGCAAGCGAGATAGCAAAGACAATAGCAAATGGTCAGCACACCGATTAGCCATGTAAGCAAACAAAGGTCGACATGTGCGTCGAGCATAATCACAATACACCTGGGAGAGGAACAAGCAAACCAAACAAGCAGATATAAAGTAATAGGGACGTGTCTCCATGATGAGAGCACGAAGCGAGTGGATGAAATCATGTCCCGCAGATAAAGCGGAACACTCAGGTAATAAGCGCCAATCGGTGATTATCCAAATGCCTCGCACACTAGCACACAAGTTAGAGATAACAAACATCGCAATCAGAATTGCGTTGGTGCTTTACACCGAAAAAGGATAACGGAATGAGAAATTTGACATTAATACACTTTTAAAACATAAATCGAGCGAAAGTAAGATAACAACCAGAAATAGCACTCAAATGTTAGTCAAATATGTACACAAGTATTATGGAAACCAAAGCAAGAATTTACAAATCAAAAGGTACACCGAAACGGCAAAATCGGGTAAAAATGATAAAAACTAAACTATATAACAAAACATTTAAATTCTAACAAGCAAAATATTACATTTTTGATTATCTTTTTATAAATGCTAAAAATCTAACAAATGTAATTGTTTTTATAGCATTTTATTACCTAAAAGAAATAGGAAACAAACTAGTTAAAAAAAACTAAATCTAATGCAAACAATCATGTGCACAGGGGGGTTTAATGTGAAAACAATGGTACAGTGTCCAGTAAGGAGCGCAGGCCCAAGGAGGATAGGCCCTAAAGCAATTTTTATTCTGATTTTTGGCAAAAAAAAATGTTGGTGGGCTATGGAGGTGTTGACATGCATAAATTCGTAAGGCCCATGGTCATTTGATCCAACGGATTTTCTTAACTCCATTTTGAATTCAATTCTGACTAATCAGCTTTTGTTTCCATTAATATCAATTAAATCCAAAACCAATCCAGATTAAGCGTCCACTATGAATATATGATATTCATCAAGCTTTAATCTGTATTCAATCTCAAATTAATTTCAATTAATGTCGATTAATCAAAATAACCATAAAAATGGGAATTAGGGTTGTATGTCACGATTCACCTTGTTTCAGAAGAAGAAGATCTCCCTCCTTCTACACCGTAACGGCGGAGCATCTCTCGTCTCCGGCAAGCTTCTACTCCCTCCCTCTCGAATTCACGGCGGCCGAAGATTATCAAGCCTCCTTTCGATCAGCCTTTCCCTCTCTCGAACTCATCTCGGTTCTCTCTCGTCTCTCGCGTCCTATCTCAATCTCTCATTTTTTCCGTTTCTGAATCGTGATGTTGTTGTTATTGTTGTCTGTAGGTGAAGATGTGTCGTGATGTTGTTGTATGTACGTGATGAATCAAGGTTTGTGAAGTTCGTTGGGGTTGCACACTGATATTTTCACGTGAAGGAGCAAACTCGGTGATGATTGGCGATTCGACACGTCGCGAAGTCGCTGATGAATCGATGAAGGTTTTGGAGATTTTCTTTGGTGAAATGATGAATCCTGAAGCAGATTGATGAAGAGTTGAAGATCGAAGTTGTTGAAGAATCGTGAACATGATTCAGAGGCTGGAGATGATGAATCAAGGTGTGTTCAAGTTTGATGAGATTGCGAAGGTGATGATTATCTTGAAGTTTATGGTGAATTTCTGGAGAAATCGTGAAGAGAGGTGGATGAAGATTCGGGGAAGAGTTTGTTACGTTTCTTGCTCAGAGCCTCCGAGGGGTTGAAGATTGATGAAGAAGGTTGAAGAGTTTTCGGTTATGAGTTTGTTACTAATGAATTTTCTATTGCGTTTTTTTTCATCTGCCATTCTGTTATGCTCTCCTCCTCTAATCCTTTTCTTTTTCCTTTGTTATACTGTTATGCTCCAAGTGTATGCAGCGGAATTGGGCTGAAGGTTGGCTGAAGGAACCAGTTCGGTTCAGTTATGCCGGTTTTTTTTCTCATGTGCAATTTTCCTGGTTTTTGTGATATATCTGCTTAAGTGGTTTTATTGTAGTGTTATTATATGTTGCAGGGCTGGTTCACTTGGAGTTTTGGTGGTGAGGTTTCTTAATGATGGTGCCAGATTATACTTGTGCGCAAGGAATTTGTACTGCAGAACTTCGGTGAATTTTTTCTAATTTCCGAACCGATGCGATTTTGTGTTAAAATTGCAAGCTGCTTAGCCATGAAGGCAAAGTTGAGGAGACGTGAGGATGTCTAAAGTTGAGGAAGATAGGTCTTAATAGTCAGGGTCATTCTTTGTAATTTTGTACCTTATAATCCTTGTATAATCATGAATCAAATTGAAACTTGTAATTCTGATTGTGTAATTTCCTTAACTTTGGATTCTTGAATTGAACTTAGAACCTGTGAAAGATATCCAAATTCAAACCGTGCCTTGCATGTCTTGGAACTTGTTCTTTAAGAAATCTAAATGCATTTTCTTTCCGCACTTATAAACCTCACTCAACTTTAACAACTTTGATCCAATTTTCAACTTTGAATGAATACCTCAAACTACACCTTATTTCTCCAACGAAACCTTATCCTCCAATTTTGTATGCACCGAATCTAGCCATCATGAACTTGTATGCACCGAATCTAGCCATCATGAACAAACATATGCTCTTGGACAATTTGCACTCGTGACATCAAGTAATCACCAATGAATACGAAATTTCTATTTAATGAAAACCTGTCTTCAATTCTCGAATCATAAGTGACTTGAACTTCAATCACCCGATCAATTTGAAAGAATAACGATGTCTCAACTGTAATGAATCTTCAAGTCATATATCATGCCTCGACAAAATATCTTCCTCGATAAATGACTTTAACATAATGCCCCAAGGAATTCTTTGATGAAGATAAGAATTGAGGCACATAAGAACATCTCGACATGAAATCCAATGAGAAACATCTCGACATGAAATCCAATGATTCTCAGTTGAATTAATGATTGCAGACACCACGTATAAGAAACTCTTTATTATTTTTCTTCGATTTTCAAACGACAAAATAAACGTCATTCATAACTTATAGCACAGAGACAGAGGGCAAATTTTGGGGTGCAACATGAGGTACACATTTGCGCCATTTCATCTGGCGCATACACTTCAGCATAACACTCTTGCGTCATTTGGTTTGGCACATATCCTAGGGTGTGCTGCCAAACCTAAACACTTTGATAAATTTTCTAAAATAGTAGTTTTTTTTTGTTTTTTTTTTTAACATGGATATTCAAATTTTATTTTTTCTTTAGTCCCCTGAAAAATAAAATCTGTAGCAATTAAAAATTTATTAATTTACAAGTTGTGCCTTATATAATTATCAGTTGATTAATGATTATTTTGTTTGAAAAATGTGTTTCCGTTTTTCAATAACCGGATTGGATTTAGTCAATGTACTTTTTAGCTAGTATTTGAAAAAATACAGTTATATGTATAACCTGTCATGTTTTATGCAATGCTAAAGCTCTAAATTGTTACTAGCCTCGTGACAAAATACTATTATGATAAATATACTTCAGACATAGTCTTTTGCAACTAAAGACAAAGTATTTTAGCCTATTAACATGGAAGTTTTTCACAAGCCTTGACAGAGCATACATTTATTGCTAGGACTATAACAACATTGTTTCAGGGGTACTAGGCAATCAGTTAATAGAGCATACATTAAAATAATTTCAATAATAAACTTTTTTTAAGTTTTCTTTTTCAATCTTTTTCTTTCTTCTCTTTCTGATTCTTAGTTTTGAATGAATTTTGATGGATCTTTATTAAGAAGACAATTTAACTTGTAGTCTACATAAAAGTTTAATAGTTTTTCTTAACTATAAAAGTTTTTAATTTTTTACAATAGCAGTCCATTTTTTCTTTTTTCTTTTTTCTAATAATATTTTGAAATTTTCTAATTTGTTTGAATTCTCATGTTAAACTCATGACATATTTGCGGTCCACACCAAAACTCCTGCGGACGTACGGGTAACACATTAGTACTGTGTGAACGCACAAATAACTATATCAAAATCCACACGTACGCACGGGTTTAATATATAAAAAGTTAAAATTTACATTATATTTTTAAGATACAATAATTTAATATATGGGAAATTAAAATATATTTGATTTCTGTTAAACAATTATGTTTTTATTTTTAAAATATGTTTTTCTTTTAAGCAAAATAGACTATTTACGGGAGGGGGATGGAACCACTTGATGCCAGAACTCGCCCCCGAACCGGACTAAACCGGTGGTATAAAGCCAAAAAAAAATAGACTATTTAATATTAAAACTTCTATATCTTAATTTGATATAAAAAATTTTGATCTCTTTTTACTTAATACTAGTAAAGGACCCGTGCGTTCGCACGGGTCACGTAAAGTCGATATAAATAATAAATATATATATATATATATATATATAACGATGGTTAATAAATATATATAAAAGATACGCAAATTAAAAATAAAATACATTTGAAATTATAATTGTCATATAAATATTAATTTAATTTAGTTAGAAATATATATAATTAAGTAATCATATACCTTTGTGTTCGCACACATCATACAATATCAGTACAAATCAATCCTGAGTAGTCATCTACCCGTTCGTTCGCACGGATTGCGCAATGTTATAAATAATAAAATAAATATAATATATGAGATTATATTTATTTGATTCGGTAACATGTACCAAATTTGTTGTCCAATTTTGTTCATTGTCACTCATACCCCTATCTTATTATAAGCATTTGAAATCTTTTTCACTTATTTTAAATAAATTTTTTGATATATTTAATAGATTTATTTTTTCAAAAATATCAGTTATGGCTTAATATCTACATATAAAAAATAAAGAAAATAAATAATATAGTAATGGTTAAAAATATAAATAAAATATATACAAATTAAGTAGCTTTGTCCCGTCGAAAAATGTATATTTTAGTAGAAAAATAAAGAAAATAATTAAGAAATCATTTACCTGTGCGTTCGCACAGTTCGTATAATATCGTTATAAGTAGTAAATTAATATAATATAGTGATGGTTAAAAATGTATATAAAATACAAAAAGAATAACAAATTTTTGTTCTTATAACAAATTATGTATTCACCAGTCATAATTGTCTCAAGTTAAATGTAATTTTATAAGTAGTTTCGGCCCATCAAATTTTTGTTTTTATAAGAAATTATGTATTCAACTATCATAACTGTCTCATGTTAAGGGTGTGTTTGGTTCGGAGTAGATGGAGGAGAGGGAAGGGGAGGGGAGAGAATATTTTTAACTAAATGTGTTTGGTTCAAATTTTATGAGGGGGTGAGAGGGAAGGGGAGGGGAGCAAAATCCCTCCAAAACACACTTTTTGCGTTCCTCCAAATCGGAGAGATTTGGAGGGGAGGGGAGGGGAGGGAATCTCAACTTTAATATTTTAAAAACTATTATAATTACTATAATATCCTCAGTTTTATTTTAATATTTTAAAATTATTCATTTTCTTTTGTATTATTGCTCTCTTCTGTGTGATTTGTATCGATTGCTTCTATCAATTTATTATAATTATTCTCCACCTTCAAATTATTTTGAAATTTTTGTCCTTAATATAAATCATAATCATTTCACTTTTTTGATTTTTTTATAACTCTTTTATGTTTATTTATGTTTTTTTTTTCTAATTTTGTTATGTGTCCTATCATATTTTCTTTTATATCAAATTTTAAAATTTTCATTTTAATTAATTAATTTATTTTATTAAAATATTTAAACCATTTATATTTAATAATAAATTATTTTATGTATTTTATGTGTTAAATAATTCATTACGATTTCAAAGTTGTTATCAACATATTGTTTAATTTATTTTTGAATATTTTATTCGAATTAAGTGAACTCAATTTTTTAACATTATGTAATAAATTATAACTTTTTAGTCACTCAATATTAGAAATTTTACTAACAAAAAAATATATATAGATTTTTCACATTTGAATATCATATTGTATCACTTATATAAGATAATAGGAATAAAAGTGTAAATTATTAATAAAACCCCTCCCCTCCCCTCTTGAACCAAACATATTTTTACTTAAAATCTCTCTCTTCCCCTCCTCTCCCCTCGTTTGAACCAAACACTCATCTGAATAAAAAAATCCCCTCACCTCCCCCCACCTCCCCTTCTCCCCCTCCATTAAAATCTCTCCCCTCCCCTCCCCCTCATTTGAACCAAACACACCCTAAATGTAAAGTGACAATAATAACGATATGCTATCAATATTGATGACATATCGTTATTATTGTCACTTGACTCAATTACATACTACCTCCGTTCCTTTTTATAAGAGAAAATTCACTTTTTAGATTCATTGAATAATCAATGTATCTAGTCTATAAAGAGACCAAATACATTAGTTATTCAATGAACCTAAAAAATGACTTGTCTCTTATAAAAAGGAACGGAGGTAGTATTAGTTAAAAAAATAAATCTAAATAATATAAACAATATTTTTCCTTTTATAAAAATAAGGATCCAGGTAAATAAATAAATAAAAGTCAAATGATCCATTATTAAAGAAGATTTATAACTTTGTATTAAAAATTTAAATAGATATTATTGTTAATTATTATCCATGTATCACATAGATTAATAGTTATAGATAAATTTAAAGAATAAATTAATCTAAAAATGTATATTAGTCTAAAATAATATATTATTTAAAATTAAATCAAATTAATTTTTGAAGATATAAAAACGTGTTATCAATACCTCTAAGGATGCAAAGAACGTGTTATCAATTCCTTATTAATACCTTGATAATAAAAGGTATAAATCAAGTTAATATATAGAATATTAGATTTGAAATATTAATTTATTGGAATAGGCCATTTATTGGAATATGCAAGTTTGACCGTTTTGAAAAGTTTAAAAACAGATGCGTGTAAACTAAATTCCAATCATAAATGTGACAGTATGAAATATTTGGTAATTGCTATTAGAATTAAATATATGGTGGAAAAACAGGTTTGAAAAATGGAACATGATAAGTAAATTGTAAAAATATCATATGAATATAAAATTCATATTCTATGAATTTACATATGCAAAAATATAGAATGAATTTCTCTATTTTCCTTATAACTTAATATATTATTTAAAATTAAATCAAATTAATTTTTGAAGATATAAAAACGTGTTATCAATACCTCCTATAATGCAAAGAACGTGTTATCAATTCCTTGTTAATACCGGATAATAAAAGGTATAAATCAAATTAATATATAGAATATTAGATTTGAAATATTAATTTATTGGAATATGTCATTTATTGGAATAGGCCATTTAGTGGAATATGCAACCGTTTTGAAAAGTTAAAAAACAGCATGCGTGTAAACTAAATCCCAATCATAAATGTGACAGTATGAAATCCCAATCATAAATGTGACAGTATGAAATATTCATGCGTGTAAATTAAATCTTAATCATAAATGTGACAGTATAAAATATTCCTTCTAATTATTATATTATAGTACTATAGATAAAAATATGTAGCTATCAAAATTTCAAAAACACAATTTATTATCATTATTAAAAAAATATATATAGAATATTAGGATTTGAAATATTAATTTATTAGAATATGTCATTTATTAGAATAGGCAAGTTTGACCATTTTGAAAAAGTTAAGAAACAGGATGCGTGTAAAGCAAATCCCAACCAATCATAAATGTAACAGGTATGAAATACTCCTTCTAATTATTATATTATATTATTATATTATATTTCATAAGGATAGTAAACTAACATCCAAATATCCTTCTAATTATTATATTATATTATATTATTATATTATACTTCATAAAGATAATATACTGACATCTAAATATATACTAACATTCAAATATATTATGGAATGAGAGATTTATAAAATAATATATTATTTAAAAATGTAAATCATATTAATTTTTGAAAGATACATTATAAAATAATATATTTTTCATTACTTATAATTAAAAAAAATATTTATTAAATAATTATTTCTCTTAGTTTTTTTTTACAAATAAGAGCGTTATTTTATAATAAAGAGTAAGATTTTTTTTAAAATCATATATTTTTCTAAAAAAATGGTTGGTAATTTTAATTATTTTGTTTGATCTTTCAAAAATAAATTGGTATATTATTGTGTATAATTTTAACATATATAAATTATTAAATTATTAAATACTAATGTACAGATTTATCACAGTAATCATTAAATAGATTTATTACAGTAATCAATGAATAGATTTATTAGAATAACAAATAATGAATTTATTATAAATTATCTGATTTTTTTATGCAATAACAAATGTTATCTTTAAAAATAAATAAACTATCTTTGTCAAAATACATATATTATAATTATTAAAAGTTAAAATATTTTATACTGTAGGCTTGTTTATTTTACATATAATTTATTGGTTCACATGGTATATTTTTATTTGTAATTGAATTCCTATTTATAATAGTATACATGTATTTGAGTATTAATCATTAACCATTAAGTTTTTATACAACAATTTTAATAATTAAAAATAAATAAATAAATAAATAAATAAATAAGGGAAGAGAGAGAAAACGTGGGATATTTTGTAACCTCAGATTGTTCTCTCTCATACCACTTCATCGTCTCCTTCACTCTCACCACCTATTCCCACCATTGTTGATTTCTCTCACCATAAAAACTCAATCGATTTGAAAATTGTGAATACTGTCCCACTCGTTTCTTTGTCCTCACCATGAATCCACAAACCAAATTCTCAAACATTAGACTATCATCATTTAATTTCAAAATTTCCTCAAAAACCCTATAGTTCTAAAGCTAAATTAAATGACAATGGTATGCAATTTTACACAATAGTTATGGGGTTATTAGTCAGTGGAAGATATCACATATATTAGTAATGAGAAAATAATATAATGAAACGACATGAAAATTTATGACCCAGAGCTAGTCCATTGATTTTCGATTTCGGCGGAGCTCGAAAGTATTAGGTAGGTGTCAAAATCTTCTCTTATTTCATAAGCTCCATCTTTGTTCTTCTTGCGGTTTATGTTGTTGCTTCTGTCAGTGATGAGTTTTTGTGATGCTTGCTGTTGAATTGTTTTGCAAGTTTAATGAGGTTGTACGTTTCAGTTATGTTTCACAGTAGAGGTGTAGAGCTTTGATGTATTTTACTTATGGAACCTTTTGCAATAGAGGAAATTGAAAGAAACTGTGAATGAGGATAGAAATAAATAGAAGGGGCAAATAAAGTTTGAAGTTTGAATCCAAAGGTTTTTAGTGTATTTCCAATGCGTTTTTGGTGTATTTCCAAGACAGTATGCGTGCAAAAGTAAGGAATCAAAACATTGGAATATTAACTGAAAATGCTACTAAACGTTACACGGTACTCAATACGTTTTTTTGATTAAATATGTAAGTAATAAATATGTTACACGGTACTCAATACGTTTTTTTTATTAAAAAATCTACTCATTAATGAAAGTATTAAAGGAGATACAATTACCGCTATGTCCCCGAATATCACTTTCAAATTGGTGAATATAGGGATATTAAAAGAATTTCATATGTCATGTACTTTATTATATTAAAAGTAGATTATATGTATCTGATAAATCCGGTTCAATTCACACCAGAACCCGTGCGGACGTACAGGTTTCCCACTAGTTATTCTCAAAAAATTAACTTTTTAATGAGAGAATTACAAATCTATATAAAACATGTATATTTCAAATAGATGTGATGAATTAAAAAAAATGAACTTTGTTTTTATTTGCAGCTCTGAAAGGAAAAGTATATATATATATATATATATATATATATATATATATATATATATATATATATATATATATATATATATATATATATATATATATATATATATATATATATATATATATATATATATATATATATATATATATATATATATATATATATATATATATATATATATATATATATCATTTTATGTATATATATATATATATATATATATATATATATATATATATATATATATATATATATATATATATATATATATATATATATATATATATATATATATATATATATATATATATATATATATATATATATATATATATATGATCATTTTATGTCGTTTTTATGCTTATTTTTGTTGCATCTAACATGTCTAATAATATATTCATCTATAATATAATCTTCAGATTTCGTGTATAATTTTCTTTAGCTAATTGTTAGTGTAGTTTGCTCTAAATTATTTTATGTGTTTGATGGATTTGAGCTTAAACTCCATTGCTAGCTATCTCTTTTTTCTATCAAATAGGAGAAGTTATAATGGATTATTTTATGTGTTTGAAGGATTTGAGCTGCTATCTGTCTCTTTTTTATTTTGTCAAATGAGAAGTTATAATGAGTGAATTTATGTCATTTTATACAAATTTGATACAGTGCATTGTTTAAGGGGATAAAGGAAAGTCTTGATCACTCTTTACTTAGTGCTAAAGTCACAAAGCAAAGTCTTGATCACTCTTCACTTAGTGCTAAATTCAACTCAATTCAAATGTAAATCATGCAAGATATCTAACCAAAAAAAAGTTGAAATTGCTCCGCACCTCTAGGATTTCAATTTTTCTGCTTGTATCAAGCTATATATTACCTTTTATAGTTTTTTGTTATTAGTCCTCTCTAAATTGGATTTTGCCCGTATCTTAAAATTAAGTGAAATGCATTAAATAGTGTTTTCAATGCTTTAAATCTAATCCTAAAATAAAAACTGTTACAAAATGATTCAAATCAAATTTGTCAATTATTTGGAACAATTAACACATGAATGAATGATTTTCATCCTACTACATAAAATATAATTCAAGCAGCTTCAAATTGAAAGTAATCTTGAAAGTTGACTAAACAAAATTAGTTACCTAAAAGGATAATAATCAGAGGTAAGAAAAATAAAAAACTACATTACTGAAAGTTTATTTTGTATCATTTAAGCATTTTACCAAAACTTTGTTTTATTCAAAAACTATTATTTGAATATAAATCATAATATGGCGGTTCTCAAAAATTTTGAATAAAAAATAAAAAGCCAATATGCATGAGAATCTAGTGGTATGTCTGTATAGGCATTTCACCAAAAATATTAGCTCGCTTATATTCATACACAAAACAAAAATATTTCATTTAGGTTCATAACTAAAGAACTTATACTTCTTTAAACTAGCCAAATCTGGCATGTTGACTTCAGACAGATTGGATTGCTCCAAGATTCTATGAATAAACCTTTGATCATGAAATTCATTTACAATCTACTAATATAATTGAAAGAGGTTAAGGAGATTTTAGTCAATAATATTATTGGAAACTAGATAAAAACATTCTGGAAACAGAGTAGAGCTCACCAAATACTCTCAACAGTTTTAATATCACAAAAGGAAAATTCTCACTTACTACTAAACAGCCATAAATCTAGAAAGAAAAAAGTTAATCATTTTTTAACAAAGAAATTTCATTAATATTTGAGGGAAAAATGTTACATCAAATATAATATGCCAAATTGCATTCAACAACACTATAACTTTAGACAGTAAGAGTCAAGACCGAATGACTATCTCCAAGGAAATAGGCTAGAAAGCACCTCAAGTTCTCAACAGGACACAACTCTCAGTGCCTTGAGAGGCAAAATTTGATTGACCTTTTTCATACACAAATATTTTGTACTAATATACATAAACCACCTAAATAAAGAAGCAAAAAAGCATATATGTGAAGCCTGCTAATAGACTTCAAATTTGAGCTATAAAATGATCCCATTTGCTCGAACCATACCTTCCTCATTTGAAGGAGTCAAACATGAAAATTGCACTAGTGTTACAGGATGCGGAAAAAAACAATGGGTTTTGTGCATCACCTTAATGGCCACTGTCCATTTTTTGGCTTCATAAATCACGAGGAAAATTACTGATTTGTCCTTCCTCAAGTGTATCCTTGCCATTGACCTTGTATGCTATCCTTATGCGCATGACAAGAGATTTCTGCAAAGAGTAGTTACTAGCCATCAAGTCTTCTAATAAACACTTATTCGAAAACAATCACTGATGCACAAACACAGATATTTACAGCATTTTTGCGGCAACATGACAGGGATCAACATCCCATTTAGAGTTCAAAATTGTACAAGGTGCATGGTAAAGTACAGATATTTACAGTGAATCGATGCCAATAAAGGATATCTACCTTTCCATGTTGGCTATTAGTAACTCTCAAAGTTTGCGTGATGGACCCATTTCCAGCTGCAGGGAGAGTATTGCCACTAGCAGGATCTAAGTGTAATTGAAGAAACTGAAAGTCAAAACAATTAGATCTGTAAGTACAAGATATGGAAGGTATCAAACAACTCCAAAAAATATTAATATCCAGCAGAGAAACCGGTGAAAGAGCTAATTAATTATCTAACATTAACAAGTAGGTTTAATTATTTAGCACTAAAAATCAGATGACTAGTTAGACTGATACAAAGGAAGATATTCAATAATTTACAGCTGCGAACATTTTTGTTCCACCTAAGAAAAGAACAGCCCACAAGTTTTTTCCTTATGTTTTGGGATTTTCACAGTTATATGTAAAAAATGGAATGAAAAGACAGTAGCCAGCAGAAATTTTAAAGCACGCGCTAGACGTCTAGTTCACTGAATAATTTTGAAGATAAAAATGCAGTAAATATCAAAGTTACAACAATGGTAATGACTAATGAGGATGATCTTAGCGTTACACCTAGACAGCTCAAAAGTAGATTGATTGGCATACCTTAGGAACAGCGGCCTGGAAAACAAAATCTGTATATGTATTGGAGGACAAATTCATAAAGGTAGCCTGGATAGCTGTTGTTTGTGGGTTTTCTGGTTGTTTTGTGAAATTGAATGTCAACCTCAAGGAGCTGCTCTCAAAAGCAGTTACAGATGGATAAACTGGTCCATTGTTTTCTATTCAAGATAAGAGCAGGAGGAGGAATCAGTATTTCAACTATATTTAAAATAATGATGATACCCAAATTATAAACAGAATACAAACCTGCTGGCGGGCTGGGGGAAATACCACCCAATAAATCCATCATTGGACCAGCATTTGAAGTAGCTCTTGAAGAAAGTGAAAGTGGTGAGAGATCATCCAATGGTGAAATGGATGCTTTGTTACTAATATTTGAGGATAAGATGTCTACTCCAGGTGAGTTGCCCTGGGTAGAAGGTGATCCAATAGACAAAAGATCCAAAAGAACATCTGTGCCACTTTTTGATGCTTGGCCCGTACCTACATATTCAATAAAAGTCAGACATGCTATGAAATTGAGAAATTTTACACATTTCTTCAACAAAATCAAACAATAACCACAAGTCCTTATTCCACTAGCTTTTGTTAGTTACATCGATCAAATAATGTGGGATCGGACCCCACGAGTGATTAATGTTGGGCCTAAACAGTGGAGGGTATATGTGAGGAAGAATAAGAAAGGGGAGTAATTGGGCAATTGGCCCAGTTAGTTAGTACTCCCCAAATAAATAGGAATTGGCTCAGTTAGTATTCCCCAAATAAATAGGAGTTGGCTCAGTTAGTATTCCCCAAATAAATAGGAGTTGGCTCAGTTAGTATTCCCCATATCAATAGGAGAGTTTGGGCAGTGAGAGAATTGTTTTCTCTGACTCAGGAGCAGTAGCTCACTCAGGAGCAGTAGCTCTGGAATTCCTGTCTGTTTTCATATTCATTAATAAAATATTTTTCTCTATCATATCCTATCTTACCTCTGTTCTATCATAATGCCATCATCAAGCAACAAAATCTAAATTTTAAATAAGCCAATTTAAGGCATGGTCCTTCTTAATGCTTTTTCCTATGGATCAAGTGGTTCAAAAACTAGGGATGACTTCATGAAACAATTCACTGTCTTTATGAAAACAGTACTGGTTTTACCCGAGTTATAAACAAGGACTTGTAAGCAAAGATGGTAATCATTAAATCCAAAAAATTAGTTTTTTGAACATTATAATAATTATAACATGCACTACAGACACCAACCGGATTGTTGTGATGCTGGTGATAGATCGACACCGAGAAGGTCATGAAGAAAATCGCCGCCAGAAGAGCTAGGTACTGGAACATCATCTGAACTTAGATCAAGTAGATCTACAAGAGGAGCTGCAGGTTTGGCTACCCCATTCGCGAGATTAACTGAAGGTGCAGTTGCTGTAGAAGTGGCACCTGGCAAAGACCCAGCCCTCCTACCTATGAAAGTAGCCTCGTCCAAAACCGGCATTCTCTCTACAAGAGTTGATCTGCACAATAACAGTTTCTCATAATAGGATCTCTCTTAATAGAGTGTAGCAGAAACCAAGCTCTTAATACAACAGAATATGCAACTTAGTTAAACTCACCTAATATTTTGATGCTTAGCAATAACCGAATTGAATTCAATAGCTCTCTGCTGCAATTCTAGCTCAAGGTTTCCTTTGAGCTGTACAATAATTTCCTCGATCCTCCTATATACATATTCAAAGGAGAATAAAATTCCCATGTCAAAATACAAAGAAATAAGCTTGTACTAGGCAAACAATTGGTTGGTCGGCATGTCTAGCAAGTAGAAAGCGTTTTGGATGGAAAAAGTTCCCGTGATTTGTCTTAGGCTTTGTTTGCGAGTTTGGAGGGGAAGAGAGGGGATGCTTTAGAAAATAGGAAGAATTTGGTGAAAAGAATAAAAAGATTTTGGATAGGAGGGTTTTGGAGGGTTTTATTTTATTCATAACACCAAAAACCCCATAAAATAGGGGAACTCAAAAATTGTATTCAAGAAGGATTTTGGAGGGTTTTGGAGGGCTTACATAAATTTTCCAAATATCTTTTAGGTTGTTATATTATTGTGAAAATTAAAAATTTAGTAATGATAATGACTCTTTTATCATTCTAAACAAAATCATTTTTTCAAAAATTGTCAAATATTTTTCTATATTTTTTTAAAATTTCATCTTCGGAAGCCTTTCCCTCCCTTCCTCTCCAAACTCGCAAACATAGCCTTAGAGATCATATCGCATGGATGGGGATTAAAAGATTTAAATCTGGAAAATGGTGAGATGAATTTCTACAAGAATATTATATTATAGATTCCTGACATAAAGAGGCAGGAAAAGAAGATACAACTTTTTTAGAAGTATTGACATTCATGAGCCTTACTTAACCTATTAGTTTAATTGCTTAGAAGGTTGGTTCTTGACTAAGTATCAATGCCTCTGTCCATCTAGTCATGAGTGCAATCCTTACCGCTTCCATTATTTTAAATAAAATATGAATTTCAGTGCAAGGTAAGCAGCCCAATGCACTACCTAAATTTCAAGCCCAAGGAGAAATTATGTGAAGGACAGTGTTATTAGCGGTGGGTGACAGATTATGGCAGCCAGCCAAAAATTTGCACTATAAACATGGTGTTACGTCCAATGGTGGCCAGCAAAAAATCCCCATGCTATAATGCCATAGTGGAAATTTGACAATACTGGTAAGGGAGTGTACTAGAAATCACTCAGGAGCATTCATCTAACAGATAAGTTTAGGAAGATTTTTAGCTCTTAACAAATATTAATTTCTGGTATGATGGAAATAGATAATAAATAATTTTAAAAGACGAACATACTTTGAACAAGAAGGGAAACGTGAGGAGAGCTTTAATAAGGCAACCAAAGCCATTGCTTTGGTGGTAAGATCTGATGCATGACGTTTTATAGCAATCTCTACAACATCCACTGCATCTGACTCAGTCACCTGGTAGGTAAAACAATTTAGAATAAAAACCATAATGTGAATAAAACACTCAAAATATGAACCATGCAAAAAGAAGCCCCGTTAGGGCACTGTTAGAACCTCTTCCAAGACCAATCTGTATATCAACTATATAATATATTGCTTGAGGTCATGCAATTGATCATATTCAAGCAACAAGAAGCAATAGTATACATATGTGTTTAAAACAATCAATTATAACAATTCACTCACCGTTATTGGATCTTCTATGTCAAGCATTCCAACATTATTGACTAACATGTCACCATATTCCCCAATGCACCACACTGTAACTCGAACTAGAGTCTCCTGAGAAAAAATAAGTATTAGGCGGTGTTACTATATAAACATCGCAAAAGCAAATAAAAAAGTGAGCCTAGATTTTGTCAAAATGATCACCTGTTCAGCAGATGTTTGAAATGCTCTGTATAATGCTCTTACTGTATATCCATGAAGCTCAGAAGCATTGCTTATCACAACAATTAAGGCATACCACACTTCATCGTTTACAAAATTTCCAGCCTACTAACATAAGATAAAGATCAGTACATACATTCAATAAACAAAAGCATGGCTTAATATGGAGACCTAAAGCACCAAACAGTAATCACAAATAGAACAGCATCCTAATGCACAAAGCTTCTGTTAGGTACCAAATATGTATGTGTAAGCCCAACTGGCTTAGGCCCCCTTTAGAGTAATCAAAGTAGAAAATTAGAGGGGATAGTTAGTTACGGTAGAGAGAAAGAGGGAGTTTGTAATATAGGGGCATGAGGGATAGAGTAAAGGCATCTGGGAGAAATTATTTGTTTTTAGTTATGGACAGAGAATATTATTCTCTGTAGGAGCGTTGGCTCTGGGGTAGATTGGGATTCACCCTTTTTTGCATTTAATATTTCTTCATTAATCAAATTCAGCCTATTTCCTAAAGTTTTACATATTTGATTCTTTATTTTCGGTTTCGGAATTACGAGATCCCATCTCCCACCATTGAGAGATCCCTGGAGGGTAAGATGTATACGCTTTGCCCTCGCAAGCAGAAAATGTTAGCGATTAAAAAGTGTGAACACAAGCATGACAGCAATGTTACTGTCCATCAAGGCACACCTTATCGGCAATATCATAATGCACCATCAAATTTATAATGTGAATATATTGTGACTGACATAGAAACCGTATAACTATGGCGCAAACAAATAGATAGAGGCGTGGAATCATATATAGATCTAAATATAAAATTATATAAAATCGTATAAAATGATAATAAAAATCATTGATAGCAGTATGTGTGGCAAATATAATGCACTGCTATAGAATATCATTTTTTATACCTCAGACAGAACCTTTAGCATCTGATCAATGTACCAGATCTTCTCGGGCGAAAACCTGAAGCAACAATAATGAAAACTGATAGTCAAACTCATGACATTTATGATGGGTAAAAGAAATTGTTCTAAACTGAAAGGGGATGACTAAGATGTGGACCATGTGAAATAAGCCAAATGAATTGTTTTATTTTTATTAAATAGGAAGAGAAGAGGGGAGACTAAGGAACAGAAATATCCAAAAATTGAAAGACCAACACAGTTTGTATGTTTATTATTTACCAAGACAACAAAAAGTTACATAACTTCTAAAAGAATAAATGATACTAAAACACGTTCCTGTGAGGAATTAAACCATCATATACTGATGGAATATCATAAGTGGCCCCAGAAATGACTCGATGTGAAAAATAGATGAATCAAATAAAGTGTGAGGTTACTCTAACATCCTAAACCCCCCCTCCCCTCTTTTTTTCTTAAAAAGGACAAATGATACTTGAAAGGAATGCCATTCAGAACCTTGTGACTCACTTTGCAACTATAGAGCAAATTTTGGTAGTAAGGTCCCCTCTGAAATCAAGATCACTGACTTCAAGATAATCTACAAGCTCTTTCACTAATGGTTTCACATTAGTTTCATTCACCAGAACATAAACAAGTTCAAGGGCTCTTTTTCGAATTGAAGCATCTAAATCCTGAAGCAAAGAATCTAGTGATTAACTTCTCTAGTTGCAAAAATTCATATTTGATATTGGATAAGAAGTAATAACAAAGAAAACAAATCAAATACCTTTACACATTCTAGAATTGTCACACGGTGCCTCTGTACTGCCTGAGCATCAGCAGTTACAGCCTTCATAAGCATGTTTAATGCCACGTATCTGAAGAAAGGTGAGAAGATAATGATTCACTATAATAAAGTATGATATCCACAAAAGCATAAAATTAAATTTAACAAAAGTTTGTCGACCGATAAAAAGTACTGAAATTAAATAAATGTGAAATCAATTTGTCAGTTGATAAAAAGTACTGAAATAATAAAAAAATTGAACAGGCACACAAATTGTTTTAAAGAAGAATTTTGTTTTTCGCTTCTCTAACTGCACGTTCATCCTTTTTAGTAATCTAATAATCATTCTAGGTCCCTTTTTCTGTCAAGTGGCGACATCCAAAGACAGAATGATTAACAGGATAGCATATAATTCCCTTACAACCTAGTAAGCATGTAAATCGCATCTTACAGGCATGCATCATGAGTTTGACCAAGATTAGCTTAAACATTAATAGATATGTCAGAATATAGCCAAGTCTTGCTGCATGTATAAGCAAAAAAATTCTAATCCAACCCAAAGCTTACTCTTTTTTGTTTCTAGTCAAGCAAAAATTGCCGTCGATATATTTGAGATCCTATCATTTTAAATTTTAAAATGAGTTGGAGTGGGAAAACTAGTGAGGTTGGTATGGTAATAATTGGATTGCTCCAATGTATGACTGCCCAGCTAAATATACCTTCTCTCAAAAAGCATCCACTCATTATAAATAGGCAACAGAGAATGCAAATACATCAATCCATTACTTTGTATACCGCACCCATCAGTCACACACACACACACGCAGTAATAATTTATAGGCATTGTTCAAGATTCTGTTTCAAACACACATGCGCATACAATCATAAAAACACATGCTTAAAGAAGTTCATACTCTAGTACACAACCCACATATCAAAATATGTTCAGCAAAACGGAAAACATTGTTAAGAGTATTAGTTATTGGGCCACAAGGCCATTTGTGTACATTATATATGAAATCTATAATAATATTCGTTGTTAAGTAATAAAATTTAATTTCTACAAGCATGTCATAATCGTCAACAATAAAATTTAAGCTCATACTCTAGTAACGCACATATCAAAATACATTCAGCAAAACGGAAAAATGTTGTTAAGAGTATTAGTTATTGGGCCATAAGGCCATTTGTGTACATTATATATGAAATCTATAATAATATTCTTTGTTAAGTAATAAAATTTAATTTCTACAAGCATATCATAATGGTCAATAATAGACACAAGGATCATTTCTGTGCCAGTTCATATAAGTGTCCCTGATCCAAAGTTGTAATCTTACAAGGACTAACGTTAAAATTGACTACTTCTCTATATTCAGTAGCCAAAATACTGGTTTAGGGCCATAGAACAAATAATCTTAATATCCTAACTCACAACAAAATGTGGTTCCCAATCACTTGCCATAGGAACTATGGTTGAAGGTCGGAACAAAATAAGAGATTGTTCAAGGAGCCAACTATCAATCCGACTGATCAAGAACACAACCTAGATTCTTGTATTAAATATCAATTCATTGGACTGCAATCAGGTATCCTTCCATGGTTTGAGGAAATATCTTAGACATATTACTGTGCTTAAAACCTGTTTCTTTTTGCTTATACAAATCATAACCTTGAAAGGTGAACACTCAGTGTACTGGTATTAGTCTTAATCAAGTTTTTCAGTTACTTATCAAGGAAAAGTAAAGACCAGAAGTAGACCTGATATTATTGTCACGGTTTGACAAGAATCTTCCAAGGATATTGATGGCAAGTACGCGTAAGCCACCGTTATCTTCAATGCTCATTATTGTTTGAACACATTCATATAAAATGGCATTCCCTGCAACTTTATTTGACTCGGTTTTTGTAGCCACCTAAAACAGATAGCAAATTTGTAATTATTAACCTTAAATTTCAGAAAAGATGGCCACTTATAAGCAATAGAACATTAAAATTATTGACAAGTTTTTACCTGCATTGCATAGATTTCACAAGTAATAAACAAATGCAAAAAATATTGATGGAGTGATATAAATCTTTATGACTACAATAAGTGGTTAACACTATTCATGAAGACAATTTAATTGGTGAATTGGACTGTTGGAGCTTCCAAGTTCTAACAGAAGTAAATCGTACATATAATAACTAGTTACTAGCCCCACACAATTCACATTTTTTCCAATTCAAATTTTATAAATTTACATATAAATTTAAGAACTTATATCGATCAAGACTTGAAATTTTGGATAGTTTCTTAGAATATATTATAATAATTTGGGTTATTTAGTGCTAAATTACAGAGATTATCAGAAATCGGGGATGTAAATTGAATTCAATGAGAAGATATTAGGAATAATTAGTTTAAATTTGAATTCAAGGGGGAAATTAGGAATTTAGGATAGACTCCAATTGGGATGAATTTTATATAAAAAATGGGGAAAAGGGAAACTATTATTAACTAAAGTGGCACTAATGACTATTTTACAATAGCCCCCAAAGGAATTAAGATTTGGTCCCTGAAGTTACAAGGATGAGCTCACGTCTCATAAACATAGAGAACAAGAGAGACCGCCTAAATGATCATTTAAATTTAATATATAGGAGCAAGTTACAGGTAAACAAACATTTGAGTAATCCCTGACAAAAATAAAACTTCATTTATTTGAGTAATGTACAACTAGACAAAAATAAAACTCCTGTTCCAGATCCAAATGCAACAACCTAGCCTTACCCATTTTTGTTCTATTTCAAAGAATACATTTGTAACAACCTATGAACTTAATGAATTACAACTTGAGGGGGGAGGGAGACTGGTAAATGATATGCAAGTAACTTATCATATCTTGATATTTATTTCGCGCATCTTAGATTACCTCATAGGACTAGATCCTTATTTTAGAATATCGTAAGATTATATCCTAGGACTAGTTTTTGTACTTTGTTATTATCATGATTTGTTTTCCTATTAAATTAGGATTTCAAGTCTTGTATTAGTATCTTTCATTTATCAAAAACATAGTCATCAATCATGTCAAACCATATATGAACAAACCGAAGTTTTTATTTTCTCTCTCTCTCTCTCTATATCTAAAACCCTATAATTGTAATTTTAACGCCAAGGTTAGCCATAACCAAAACACATGGAAGTGGAAAAATATCCTGAAACCATGTATGATTTTTAACATACAATGTCATTTACACTGCAGAACTGTGCAAAATGACAAATAAACAACCATTGTAGCATAAGCATTATAATAATATTGTGTCATTAAAATAACAACTTACACATAACTGACCTGGGCAAGTATGTCATTCATAGAGTCACTAGCATCTACATCACCTTCACCCAACACTCTCAAAAGTTTAAGCAACCTAATATGGAGAAATGGATCTGTGATGCCAGCAATATCATACTCTGGTGAATAAGGACTGTTCGCAAGATCTTTGAGAGTTCTGACCAAACCATCTGTGCATTTCTGTAATAATTGTTAAGAATATTTGTCACAACCAAAGCTGGCCTACAGTCAAAGGTGTTTCTCAAACAAAAATGCCATGAGAGTAACTGTAATATCATAAAGTCGCTTTTACAGTTTTTATAAACAAATGCTATTTATACAGACAGGTTTGCTTGCAAACTAAAACTCAGTGGTGTGCTCATTGAAACGATAAGATAGTCACTGAAATCACGAGTTTTATAGTGATAATTAATGATGATGATGATGATGATAATATTAGTGATAATGATGATAATATTAGTAATAATAATGATAATAATAGCTCATGACTCATGAAAGTACCTTAAACACTACATTAAAAATTAAAAACATTTCAAATTATATTAAGTGGTCAAATATTGACTAATCATGAACTCCAGAAAATAACTTCATTAAATTTGAGACAAACGTTCCCAAACCCCAACATCATTTCGGAAGTAAACATGCAGAAAAACATATTTTGTGTCATTTGGGAGTACTATGTCGTCCCAAAGCACACTTCTGAAATCATGTGCGGTTTTTCAAAAATGTGAGGGGTGGGAAAGTATCCCAAAAGCTATACCACCTAGGTGAAGAGACATGAATAGTTTGGTATTATTATTGGTAACACACCCTTTCACACAAGAGCCCGTTGAACTTGAAGTGGGGATAATGAACAGGCACCACCTACTTTGTGTATAATATTATTAGCCTACTGCCCCAAATGCCCGCGCTAATAGATGAAGACATGTGAATGGTTTCATATTATTTTTTCTATCACAAACATTTTCAAGAAGCAAATTCAATAATTTATGGATGCCTTTAACTGACAAAGAAGTAGAAGAATACACAAAAATATAAACGATTTGATATTGTAGAGCGCAGAATATTTATCCAGGGTTATGCTAATAGTAGGCAAGTTTACTTTAATTAATATCCAAAGTGGGTTATGGAGAAATACACTATGTGATTGACAACATAAATCATAAAGAAGATGAAAAACTACCTTCCTAATATGTTCAAGAGCTTCAGTGCTAGTTTTACACAAATCTGTACAAAGCTGAACCCCAGTGATCAAAACTCCATGGTGTTTCTCCCTAAGTAAGGAAGTAGCAGGATTGATAAAATTTTCTGCCAAATCTGGAACTTTCCTTATGATCCTTATAGAGCATAATGCTGCCTATATGACAGTGGGCATAGTTAATTTATGAGATTTATAAATGATAACTCAAGCAGTTAAATGGAAAAGGTTTCTTAAATAAAACAAAAAATCAAATTACATAACATGTAATTATTTAGCAAATGGGAGTAAGGATATAAAAAAAACGTGAAATGACAACTATATTAGGCAATGCAACCAGCTTGTTGGATGTCAAGTTCTTAAATGCGTGCTAATAAGTAGAATTCAATTCAAAATGAAATAACATGGAACAAGAAAACAGCATTAAACAAAAATAACAAAAATCATGAAGAAGAAAGATAAAGGTGATATCAACAACCACCTTGCTTTTTCATATTCAATCCCACAACTCCAACATTTTTGCTGTTATATGATCATGCACTGAGGTTTATTACGCATCAGAATTTTTTATGTTTGTTGGAAATTCTGCCTTCATTGCAATCCGCCCCTGGTTGCCTAACTGCAGCATTTGGCTTGCCATCATTGTAAGCAGTAAGCACCAACACCTAAATTGTGTTGGGTTTGAAGAGGTGGATTTAGTCTCACATTGCTTAGAGATAAGACACGTGTAGTGTTTATAAAGCTTCGGCAGTCCTCACCCTACAAGCTGATTTTGTAGGGATGAGTTAAGCTCAACTCACACGATCTAAGATGGTATCAGAGCCTATACTATATCTGTTGTTGGACTTCTCACATCGTCCACGCTACGGTCTCAGTGAGACCTAAGTGTGAGGGGGTGTGTTAGAAACTCCGCTTTCATTGCGGTCCACCCCTAGTCACCTAATTGCGGCATTGCCTTGTCTTCATTGTAGCTTCCAACACCTGCACTGTGTTGGGTTTGAAGGAGTGGATTTACTCCCACGTTGCTTAGAGATATGGCATGTCTAGTGTTTATAAAACTTGGACAGCCCTCACCTTACAAGCCAGTTTTATAGAGATGAGTAAGGCCCAATCCACACTGGTAGATTTGGAAAAGTTTAAAAAAGGACACGCAAGAGAGAGAAAGAGGCGATAGCTGTCAAATAGGACAAATTCTGTTAGTGCAGCACATGGCAGAGCCAGGTGTCAGGCACTGAGTGGAGAGAGGATCTTAGTGAGTGGAAATAAATAGAGAGGAATGATTAGTGTCAGTATGCAAGATTTTGGGTACTGAATCCTAGGGAGAGAATAGGCCTCTCGAAGCTCCCTAACCTATTTTCTTCTTTGTATTTTCTTCTTTTCTGTTGCTATTTTCAGTACTGCTTCCTTGTACCTACTAGATCCCATTTGAACTCTAGTAGAATCTGCTTCAATAATCAAACAGTTTCCTTATTCTTCTGTGTTAGTTTCTATTTATGCTGCATATACTAAATTGAACCTATCACACACATTCTAAGAATATTAAACAGTTGTTGGCACAAACCACCATAAGGTGAGGTTATCCCACTATCCGCTATCCCGCTATTCCCATTTTTCCCATTTTTAGAGTCTGTCGCTCCGCTATCCGGGATTAATAACTCTGTATCACAGTTCACGACCATATAATGAAACTGCAAACTCTTTAAATGGGCACTCAAAATAAAGCATCATAGTTTGTGTGTATGAGAATTACTCCCTTGAGCAAAATAAATTGAAAATTTATCTTCTCAAAGGCATAGTTTTAGGAATGATTGAAAATCATATATTAGCCAGAAAACACCAAAACAGAACAAGCATTCTTGTTTGACTGGGAGCCTTAAATATATGGCAACTCATGTCTTTCCATTATTTTCCTATTGGAAATAGTTGGGTAGATGAAAGCTGTCCCATGCATCTAGACTCTTGACAATTTAAAAAAAATATATAGAGATCACACCAAGATGGATGCAAGTAACTTCACTATTGTACAAGGATAAGGATCATCGTCTAATCTTATGGGATATTTTATTCAGTAAAACCAAAATCCAGTATTTGTTGGTTGCTAGATGTAAGTAAGAAAATTAAATAACATGGGTTGTTAGATGCACAGCAGTTCGAAAACTAATCCCTATAAGTGGAGAGAAGTAACAAGTCACTGTCTTGATGAAGCATCCGAGACCACTTCTTCCGCAATATATAACAAACTAAAAAACAGCATCTATACTGTAGTATCTAATGAAATGTATGAAATACATTGAAAAGTTCACCTTCTTCCGAATATTGGGGTCACGAAATTGTAGCAATCTCTCAACCTCTGGTGCAAGATCACGAGCCATTTCTGCTGAACAAATGTTTCCTAAAGCACAGAGTGCAAGTCCCACTATATACTGATTTGTGTGATTAAGATCTCTGCAGTTTGGTTAAGGCTTTACAATATAAACAATTATTAACATTATCCCCTCGTTTTGTTTCAGTAGAAGACCAATATCAATAACACTTTATAAAGTAGAATAGAAAAATCAGGGAATAAAAAACAAATGAATTAAGAAAAGGATACTGTTTCAAAGAATTGGTGACCAACATTAGAACTTCTTGTCTTTCATCAAGAAGTAACATGAGGCCAAGATAACCTATTCTCTTTTCCGGAAATCCAGGAGACGCGATCAACTTGAGGCACTCCATTTGACCAAAATGTGTCGGGTATCCAAGCATGTGGATGAACATAAGCTTAGCCATATTCCTGTGCCTATAATCTTGATCATTTTCATTTATTGAAGCACGGATGGCTGCACATTCTTTTCTTACAACACCACGCTCTTCTGCTGCAGTCTTGCAAGCACGTATGGCCCGAATCATGTCCCTAAATATTGAGGATATGAACCAGATAAGTTAAAAGCGATTATTATAGTTTAATTCCAAAAGAAACTCAATGTCAAACATTTATCATCTGTAACTTTCCAGAAAACATATTAACCATATATGATTTGGCAAACAAAAGGTATTTTGAAATAAAGTGTCAATCACAAATTACAATTAAACAAACACACATAGCTGCAGTAATATGTGGAAAATAAAAAATCCTGCTTGATTCAGTGGCGCTATAGTAGAATTGTAGTCCCAATTCAATAATGCAATTCTTTAAACTTATCTGATTGGTTGTGGTACTTAATACATATATCGGGACAACATTGGTGACAATCTACATATGAAGGAGAAAATAATAATCTATTTTATAATGTGTAAGTCAGGCACTCTCTTGAATCCAAATCCCGCCACAAATTTCATCACAACACTCAGTTTTTGACGATATTAGAACATGTCTGTATGCTAAAGCGAAACAATTGACATAGTAGCATCGTTAATGAATAATTCATATAGTTGACCCCACCTAGTGCAAAAAAAATCTGGCTTCTTTTATAATATCCAAAATATACAATGTTTTAGAGATATAAATTAAAACCTCTGAAGATGTACAATATTAAACTTAAGTTTAAGTTCAACGGTACATGCAATAGTTGAATAACTGCAGCAATATGTATCGGTAGACTAAGCTGAAATTTCAATTTAAAGGTCTGATTCAGATACTGTAAGAATCCTAACCCAGCTAAGCAAGTCTAAACCAGAAACCAAGTAAATTCTCAACACACATCACTAATTTTAGCTTAAAATTAATAAAATCTAGAAGCTAGAACTCAAAAAGAGACATAAACTTCAATTAGATACAAAAATACGGAGATAATCGAAGATATTCCGAAACTACTCAGCTACAAATTCAGCATGAAAAACAAGCATCTAAAGCCATTGCAGATGATAAAAGAGTGTGACGCTGATCCGATTCCAAGAGAACAGAAGAAAAAGTAGGATTCAATTGTTTACCTCAAACGCGTCCCTGAAGAGAAAGGATTCATGATTGGTGGTTGTGTTCGGCGGGAAGGTTAATCGGATCCAATTGCGGAGGGAATGAATCGGTGAATCGAGTCGTCGGAATCGGAGATCCGAATCGAAGAAACGGTGAAGAAAGCGAAGAGAGATTCGGATCTGATACGAAGAGACTGTGTAGTGAGTCTCTGAGTTCTGTGAATTTCGGGGAACGACTCAACGCCAACGCACTTTTTTCTATTTTGCAATGTTTTTACAATTTTAACGTTTCTTCCTCTGAATTTCCGAGAGAAAACAAAATGAAATTCAGTGTGAAAAAAGGACCGAATAATGAATAAAGTTAGAAAAATAGGGACTGTATCGTAATAATTATAATGTCCTTGCCAAATTGAGATTAATTAATGGAAATATTTTCCTCAGCTGGAATATTGTAAAGAAAGATAATGATAAATGCTCCATTCTTATAGGTTTAGAGTTTTAAATGATAAAAAAATTTAGTCAAAATTTTAAAAAACATATAAATAAATTTTGTGTGAAATTTCATTAAAATAATTAACATTTTTTTTTCTAGAATGTTGAAATTCTTTAATATTTAATTAAAAATTTTCAAACTTATAAAAAATTCAAAAACAAAAACTAGATTTTTTCATGAAGTGAATTTAGATAAAATTTTTGAAAGTTTCTCAACCCCCACCTATAGGTCTTTTACGCACCAAGTAAATTTTCATTTTTACTCCTGTTTCGTAGATGTATTTTCGAAAGCACTTTATTTTTTTAAAAAATTGATTATTTTCGTAGATACATTTACGGAAGCGTATAAATAAAAGAAAACATAGTTAACTTCACCTTATTTTCATTTTAATAATACTTTCGTAGATGCATCTACGGAAGGTGGTGAAATAGAGTGTTCCGTGGGTGCATCTACGGAACAGGTTGTTTTTTTAATTCATGTCCTTTTCATGACGAAACTCCATGTTTAAAGACGTACATTTTCAGATTCAGTAATGCAATTTAAAGACAATAGTAGGTAGACCAAAAAAATACAATATATAAATAATGTCGCTCAAAGTGTAGAGTACATCATAAAATACGAACAAACATAAAATATAAATACACCATCAAATAAAACTACTGAGTATGCCGAGCATCCTCCTACGTACCATCATGTGCATCTCCTTCGAATCCACTAAGGGATCTGCTGGCTTTATCCCTAACATCAAGCGTCTCATTGGTCTTGGCACGATGAAGACTGTACAGAAATACACTCTTTGCCATCCTGATCATATCATCCAGCACACGCCTAGAAGCAGTACCCTCAGGGAATAAACTCTCTGCAATGGCTCCGATGCCCCTGTCAGCTATCTGCCGACACAGAGGAAGAAGATCCTCAATGTAGTCCAATTGAGCCCGATGCGCACGGAGAATCTCCTCGTGGGCTGGTCTAGGAGGACCTCCCTCTGCAACTGGAAGCATGTATAGATGTAAGACTCTATAGTACCATGTGATGTACCCCTCGGCATAGCTCCAGTCGTGCTCTGCTAGCGTCGTCCGTGCCCGTGCTCATCATAGCAGTGGTATCTGATGTCCTCAGCGGCCATGCGGCCAAGAGAGCGCCTGTAGGGATCTGGAACCCGGTTCCCTCTAAGGGGGTGAAAGCACTGGCATGTGGCATGACCTCTGTGTACTCCTCTACCTCTCCCTAGCCAATAATGTTCGGGAAGTGTTGTAGTATCC
Source organism: Vicia villosa (assembly GCF_029867415.1). Taxonomy (NCBI): domain Eukaryota; kingdom Viridiplantae; phylum Streptophyta; class Magnoliopsida; order Fabales; family Fabaceae; genus Vicia; species Vicia villosa. Next base: position 58,896,020 of record NC_081181.1, on the reverse strand, counting down.
AACCCTGAAAAAAACACGGTTATTTTCAAGTAAAATAAAAAAACTATAAAAAAAAGTAGAAAAGTGTAAGATTGTTACCAGCAAAAGAGTACAGCTATCTGCAATTGTCCTTGCCTTCCACATGCATCCCTCTCCAAGTCTATGATAATTGTACGCCAGTACAGCTGCTCCCAGTTGTACTCATGGATACATGTTATATCTGATAAGTACGTCATGTAGACGACGTCTGTGTACGTCGAGCTCGTGTCCACAAAGAGTTGAGTGCCTATCAAATATAGGAAGTAGCATCTCAGCGCCCGCTTTCTGTGTGTAGCCTGCTCCAACTCATCCCCATCAGCCTGCAGTGCCGTAGTGAGCTCCACATCATACTGTCTCTGCAGGGGATCTAAACCTGACGTGGGCCCCTCGTGTCCTCTCCACCTCCTTAAGGGCGTCATCGGGATTATCCCCCAGCTCAGCAAACAGCATCTCCCAAGCTTCCGCCTTCGTCAGCCTACTGTGACAAAGGAGGGTACCCCTGATAGAAAGATGAAGTAGGCATGCCACATCATCTAGGGTGATGGTAATCTCACCGTGGGGGTAGATGAAATGAGGATGTCTCAGGATGCCATCTCTCTGCAAAAGCCGCAAGCATACCATTATGCATGGTATCATAGCCGAGCATGCAGAGGTCCCTCATGCCTGAAGCTGCCAATACCTCCTGAAACCATGGCTCGTCAGGCTGTGTGAGGTCTTTAATCTTTCGCCCATGGTTGTAGAACCTCTAGGGATCCCTACTCTGAAATTTTTTAAAACTTAAAACATTTAGTAATAAGTAAGGTAAAAAATGACGCAAATAAAAAGTAATTAACAAATAAAATGTACCTCTCTATCCCATATATGTCTAGCCGCATGCTCGTCATACCCTGTCAAAAAGGATGTGTCTACAGGAACCTCAGGGTACCAAATAGGCTCCGGCACCAGCTCATCCTCATGGCCCTGCGTAGGTGGCACATCAAATCCGACATCCGGAGTAGAAGTAGAAGTAGTGTCACGAAGAAATCTGTGGGGTGGTGGCATCTATGAGGAACCCTCAGGATTGTCCCGAGGCCTCCGTGGTGGAGTAGTAAAGGGGGAAGGAGATGGTGAAGGCCTGACGGGTGAAGGAGCAAGCCCAGCTGAAGCGAGTGATGGAGAAGGTATGGCTGAGGCGGGTGTATGAGATGCCGTAGGTGAATCAGGTGGAACAGCTGCTCCATCTGTGACCTGAGATACTATACGCGTCTGTTCTCGTCGGACGAATGCGTTGTGCGGTCCTCCCATGAATATGTCTTTATCCGGGCCGTGGATCATGATGTCTACATTATGGTACAAAAAATCTTGATTTAGATACTGTGTATTATTAAATAAACATCAAAATAAAAATAGAAAATTACTCTTTCGTAGATGCATCTACGGAAGTACCTTTGTTTCAAAACATTGGGTGCTTCCGTAGATGCATCTACAGAATGCCCCAACGTTCATCTCTTTCGTAGATGGATCTACGAAAACAACTGAAACTGAGAAACGCAACAATGGCGTCTGAGTACTGTTCCGGCCACTACAAACTCTATTTTTGTGGCTTGATCGTCCGTTTAAAACATCAAACAAACCCTACATTGTCTCTAAATACTATTGCTAAACCTATCAATTCATTTCTACACCTAAATATCACATTCCAATTCAATTTTAAAACTACTCTAAATTAAATAAAATTTGGAAAAACTTACCGATTAAAGTTGATGTTGATGTTGCTAAACCTTGTTTGAAGTTGATATTGACAAGAAATTCGAAGTAGAACTTGAAAGAGATTTGAGGTTGAACTTAAAATAGATTTGAAGTTAAGAGAGTATGAGGAGATTTTGTGTTTGTGTTTGAGCTTGAAATGAAGAGAATGAGGTAGGGAAAGGTCTGGCGCGAGTTATAACACCAAACCTTTCCGTAGATTCACTTACGGAAGACTTACGTAGCTGCATCTATGGAACAGAACAACATTAAAAAAAATGCTTCCGGAGATGCATCTACAAAAGCATGAGGACAAAATAGACAATTCGGTGGTGTGTAAAAGGGTCATGGGGTTGAGAGAGAAATTCTCAATTTTTTAGGGTGTGTTTGTTTCAAGTTTAAAAATAAGATTCCCAGGAATATATGAATAGGAAATGTGTATACCCATGTTTGTTACAAGATTGAAAATAATTATTTATAGGAATAAAGATTCCAAAGAAAAAAATAACTTCATGTAACTTCTCATATTCCCACGAAATTATTCTCATGTAAAAATGGGAATGAGATTCCAATGAAATTTCATAAACTTTTTTAAAAAATTTATTAAAATCATAAATTTTCTTAGAAATATCAAAATGTTTGTCAAACAACTTTTTCAAATAATTCCTTGGAATAAGTTTCCTATCTTTATTTTCCCGGGTAAGTAATTCATGGGACTAAATTATGATTTTGTGAAACAAACTCCCCCTTAGTTGAAAATATATGGTGGAGTCTAGGGTGAACCACCAACTAAGTGCCTCGTGGTGGACCATGATTCTTAGCCATTAGATCAGAGGGTTATTATGATATTTATAATGTGTTGACCACACCAAATTTTTTATCTTCTCAATTGTGTCATTTTCATTGAAGTTCACCATTGAAATGCAATTGTCCCTCAATCTCCCGATCATCATTTCTAAATTAAGTTTGAACTATAAGATTTACTTGAGTAAAATATTATTGAACGGGAATTGTTATAGGGGAAATAGAAGTCACGAGATAAAAATTAGCAGTATCATAACTCATTCACAGATTGAACCCAAACAAATTTTTTGAAAGTAGAAGTTAAAAGGTTTCATTGTAGTGGCAGTGATGCTGAGTAGTGAATGAATAAGAAATAATTTTAATCTTATGACTTCAATTTCGTGTATCGCAATTCTCCGCCAAATGAATCTTATGGAAGTAAATCTTATCTTTTAAATTTAATAAATGATGAAAGGCGACAAACAGTGAAGTGGAAATGGGACAAGAAAGAGAGTCATATAAGGAGAATATTGTAATGGTGAACTTCATTAGAAATGACACAATTGAAAAGATAAAAGAATTTGGTGTGGTGAACCTATCATAAATCTCATAAGAATCATTTAATCTAATGGCTAGGAATCATGGTCCACCATAAATCACTTGATTGCTGGTTCACCTTAGATGTCACCGAAAATATATATTATACTTCCGTCCGGAAAAAGAAAAAATAAACCCATTCAAATTTTTGAGATTTTCTCAAACTTCTACAATAGTTTTTCTATCATCATTATGCTTTATTTTTATTTTTATTTACTTTATTTTTTATGTGATAATTTTCAATTAGCATTAGTTTATCAATATTAATAAATTATCATTATTTTTCTCTTATATTATTATTATTATTATTATTATTATTATTATTATTATTATTATTATTATTAAGATTGAATAAGTGGTGTTATTTTTTATTGTTTGTATTTTATATTAATGTTTTCAAATGAAATATTGTTGTTTAAAATACTTTATCTTTTTAATTTAAATTCTCAATTTTTAAGCTAACATCTTCATTTTATTTTTATAAATTTTATAAAATTTGAGATGAGAATATAAATATATATAATGAAAAGTTGTCTAAAGTGAGAACTTAGAAATATTTTGGACAAATTTAAAAAAAAATGAAGGATCAATTTCAAAATATTAAAAAATATGGACTAGCAAAATTTTAAAGTTTCTAAGACTATTTTACAAAATTTAAAAATTTATCAAGATTAATTTAAAAAAATCGAAATTTTACAAGAATAGCGTGCAATCAGTGGCGAAGTCAGAAAAATTATAAAGCCTGGGCAAAATAAAACAGATTTTTTATTTTGTCAACAAAAGTATAACTTAAAATAAAAAAGATGAAACATAACTTTACAATGGCGTGTTATATAAAATTACGAGGCAAATGTCCTTTCCGAGACTTCTTTCTGGTGAATGTTCGAATAATATCAATATCATCAAGTGACTTGAATATCTCTCGCTCGGTGTAACATACCATCAAGTCATTGAACCACACATCGTTGATCTTATTGCGCAATTTAGACTTGATAATCTTCATTGCTGAAAATGCTCTTTCAACGGATGTTGTCGATACTCGTAATATCAAACCTAACTCAATAAGTTTGTAAACCAATGGAAATACCAAATGTTTCTCAGTTTGAACCATCTTCATAGCCAAACTTTGAACATCTTCACAAGTGAAAAACTAAGCATTTCTTTTTACTTGAAGAACATAAGTTTCAAGTTGATCCCTTATTATTCCACGATCATCATCAGAAAAGTCTGCATCATAAATATCAGCAAGACGAGCAAGTTTATCAACATCAAACTTGGAGAAAGAGTTTCTAGGATCAAGACATGAGAAGCAATCAAGGATAATGTTACTTCCTTCACTAAAGCGATGATCCATCTCCATACATATTTTGTCAATAGCAAAATAAAATATCTCTGCACGGTAATGATGAAGATTAGTGATAGTCCTCCCTACTACCCTTGAACGACCTCGAACCGGTATTTTGTCATCCATATTTGGCACGGGAATACATTTAGCAGCACAAAATTTTTGGACATTGGCAAATAAATTATCCCAACCACTATCTCTCATTGTGGCCAACCGAGCTTTGACAACATCAACTAATTCCATGACAATCATAATATTAAGATCTTTTCTTTTCAAGACATTTGAAAGCTCGTTTGTGATACCAAACAGCTTTAACATTAATTTCAAAATAAAAGCAAATTTAAAGCTCTCCATTTTTTCTATCAAACCTGCTGCTTAAGATGGTTCACGTCCATCTTCATCAACCATACTAAGCACATTTAACACGGAGGACCACATTTGATCCAAACGAAGCAATGTAGTATGATGTGAACCCCATCTAGTATCCCCAGGTCTAGTGAGACTAGATGATTGGTGCAAGCCCATTCCTCTAGATATCTGACCACTCTCAAGTTTATTCAAAATATCTTGATGTTGTGCCTTTGTCAAAGCATCCCTCCTCTTACAAGATGCACCTGTTGTGGTCACAATCAAGGAGATGTACTCGAAGAAATCATGAATAGATGAGCAACTACTAGCAACAGACACAACAACCAATTGTAAACGGTGAGCATAACAATAGACATAGAAAGCATAAGGGTTTTCATCTAGAATCTTTCTTTGCAAACCATTAAATTCACCTCTCATATTCGAAGCTCCATCATATCCTTGCTCGCGTATCCTTGAAATAGATAATGTATACTTATCAAGAATACCATAAAGAGCATCCTTTAATGACTCAGGTGTTATATCTTTGACATGATGTAGAGAAATAAATTGTTCCACAACATTCCCTTTGTCGTTCAAAAACCTAAAAAAACAACAAATTTACATGGCGACATAGAGAATAATAGGTAATTAAAATTAGAAATTGGAAAATACAACTACTAACATCAACATCACCGCCATTTGCTCTTTTACGGATATATCACGTGACTCATCAATAAGCACTGAGAACTTTTTATCACCAAGCTCTTCCATAATCACCAAGCTCTTCCATAGTCAGCGAAAGTCATTGTGCAATTTTTCCACCACGGTTGAAAGCATCTCTCACTTGTTCATTTTTAGATTTTACCCAATCTACCATCTCTCTAAAATTGCTCTTATTTAGAGAAATACAGGATTCATCATGGCCATGGAAAGTCATGCCTTGTGCAATGAGATACCTTGAACAATCCACAGAACAAGTCAAACGAATCTTATACAATTCTTCTGATTCCTTGGTTGCTTTAGCAAAGTTACTTGCCACACTTTGACTTTGATTATTATAATCATCATAGTGCTTCTCACATGAATTGTGCAAACTATTATGACTAGTAACGTGATCTTTCAAGCCTTGAGATGCATGTTTCCAATCTTTATGTCCGCTTTTAGTGAATACTTCAAAACCAAAGTGCTCGGCCCTTTCGGGTTTCTTAAAGAGAAAGCAATAAAAACAATAAGTTGCATTGTAACGCTCGTAAATGCGTTTTTCTGATTAATTGTGATGTTTGATGTATTTTCCTAAATTTTACCGTTTTTGAGTCGTGTTAGTCGGTAATAGTTCGGTATAGTAGATTATTATTTAATCGATGATTTTTACGTTTTCGGTAGTAGAAATATATATGACGTGTTACTTTGCGTTTCGGGGTTTTTCGGAGCAGTTAAGTTTAGACCGTAAAATAGATATTTTATTTAGATATTTTATGGATGAATAGGAAGTAGGGGGAGGTAGAAAGAAAAGAGATAAGAGAGATAGAAAGAAAGAAAAAAAAACCAGTAAAAAAAGAAGAAGAAAGAAATAGAGAGAAAAGTGAGGAGAGAAAGAAGAGAAAAACAAGAGAAGAAGAAGAAGAAGAGATTTTATGAGAAGATCAAACCAAGCTAGAATCTAACCAAGGTAAGGGGGTGAATCTAATTTATCTTGAATGTATGATTCTTATAGTTTTGTTTTGTTTTGTTTTGTTCTTGTTCATTTCTAAGCTTGACCAACAATGGTGGATTGGGTGTTTTGTGAGTTTTGAAGTTATAAACATGATTTTGTAGTGTGTATGTGTGGTATGATGATAGATATCCTCATTGATCATGTTTGTTTTTCATTTCTCCATGTTTTCTTGCTCATGAAAGAATTATTAGGTTATTGACATTTAGTGAATAACCCATGGATCATTAATTGTTAGAATGAATATATGGCATGTATGGATTGTGTAGGATGTGTAGGGAAGCTTATTTAAGGTTTTGAGATGATTGGGTTGGGTTTGGCAGGTCTGTTGAAGAACTGATTTTTCTAGGTTTGCGCAGGTCCGCTAAGCGGCCTGGGTCCGCTAAGCGGAGGTTCTTTTGCAGAAAAAACTCTGTGAGGGTCCGCTGAGCGGAGCTTCTGCATTTTTGACTAATAATTTTATGTCTGGGTCCGCTAAGCGGAGCTCAAGCGGACTGTGTAAAATATAGTTTTTCCAAACTTTGTTTTGTTGTATCTTTTGAACCGTAGGTCGTTTCTACGTGTCGTTTGAAGTGTTATTGAAATCCTTGAGTATGCTTTATGATAAATAAGAGTGTGTTGGTGGTTGTATGAGTTTTCATAAATATATTTTGTGAAATAATATTTACTAATCAGGTGTGTTTTGACGGTAAATGTGTGTTGTGTGATTATGAACGCCTGAGTGGCAATTTTGGTGATGTATCCGTGTGGATTAATATAACTGGTGTGATGTGGATACGTGATCGAGTTATATTGTTGTTGTTGTTATGTAATCGAGTCGTTTGGGTGCACACCATAACATTTCAATACGTTAATGGCGGAATGCTATTAACAGGTGGCCTGAATTGGCAATTTTTACCAGTAGAAGCTTAATGCTCGGTAAAGGTGTATTTGCCCGAGTGGAAAGAGGTCATCAGTGGGGGATAAATGCTCGATGAAGGTTAGTCGTAGCTTACTGCTCGACAAAGGTGTATTTTCCTGAGGGAAAGAAGTCCCAGCATAATGCTCGACAAGGTGTATTTGTCATGATGACAAGGAGGAGTTTACTCCAGATTTGGTACCACATGCATATGCATAGTTTGAGTCTCATTCATCATTGTCTGTCTTTATAATTTATGTTCTCACTCATTTATCGCATTACTTATATATTGATTGTGGTTGACTTAGTGGATTACTTTGTTGTATGGTTCTTGATGATACTTGTTGGCATTACTATATTTATCATGCTTTTTCATTATAAATTATATTCTCACCCTTCTTCCTTAATGTTACCTACTCGTGGGTAATATGCAGGTGATCCACAAGTGTAGGTGCTCTTTTAGTAGTCGTCCATTTTGGTGTCGTCCGCTCGTGATACGTAACACCTAAGGGTGATTTGAACACTTATTTTGTAGATGATGCTTATAGGATCCTTTTGATGTATTCATATTATGTATTTTGGATACCTTATCACACGTTGTATTTTGGAGGAATACTGTGGATATCCTGTTTACCGATATATATATATATATATATATATATATATATATATATATATATATATATATATATATATATATGATACTGTCAAGTGTTTATGAGAATCTTTCCTCTTTGATTATTTGAGTTACACATCTTTTGCGAGTATGTTATATTTTTGTGATGTGGTTCCTTAAGTGTAATACCCTAATTATTTATGTGAATTTAATTTTTATACTCTGATATTTGTACATAACAGCTTGGGTAGAATTGAGGTGTTACATGCATCCTTGATCTCACTGTATTCTAACTATGTATAATTCTTATACCATTATTTACTAAATGCTCTTTTAACACTTCCAAATTGAGTACGAGGAAAGCTTGACAAATCTGGTTGCATTGAACCTTTCAATATATATGCCCTCCTCAGTGTTGAATATCCGGAGCATACTCATTAATTTGTTTCCTACAACCTGGATCACGCATAATTTCATTTGGGTTAAACTCATTAATTACATTAGGCGGTGCTTCTAATTCGGCTTCCGGTTGCACAATGTTCACATTCTCAATACTTGCTCTATCAACCAAAAATCTTCGCATCTCTGAAATTAAATTAAATGAGACAAATCGAACAATCAAAAACAACAAATTAAAAATTTATATTCAATCCATTATATAATTTTAACACCACAATGATCACTTAAAAATCCAAGTAATACTGAAACACATTTATTCTTAAAAATCATATTGTATTATTTTAAACTAAAAATTTATATTGGGTTTTATTGTAGTATAATTTTAACACAATAAGTATCACTTAAAAATTAGTAGTACCACTAAATCAATATAGATTATTAAAAGGTGTAAATTTCAAGTACATAAAGCTTACAAAGTTACACTATCAAACAAAAAGATATAAATGTTTACAATAGAAGTTAAAATATGTTCACTGCCACTGGCCACATCTCACATGTCTCTTTCTCTGCAAACCACAGTGTCACAAAAAAAAAGAATAAATGTTACAAAAAAACAAAACAAGTTTTCTATAAAAAATTATTAATACTATTTGTCGATGTCACATATCTCCATAAAGCCACAAACCCACAAAATATAGGATTCAATCTCAATCTCAAACCTCTCTTTCTCTCTGCAAAATAACTTTACTCAAGGCTCAAGCTCCATAGTTTTTCTTCTTCTTTAAATTAACAATTAACAATCAAAAAAGATTTCCATTTTCCAACAAACAACAAACCCAAAAGAAGAATAGAAGAACAAGGATAGTCAAGAAACAAGAAAAGGAAAAATAAGAGAAGAATACTGAAGTTTCGTCGGAGGTTGTCGAGTGGAGATTCACGTTTGGAGGTGGTGGTACTGGGCGCCGTTTATTCTTTCGTCGTTTCGCGTTCTCACTCCTTTGTTTCTTTCTTCCTTTGTGTTACCGTTTTTCTTCTTCCACTCTTTTTAAATATTTTTTTTGCCCTTTTTTTATTTAATGTTTACCTATTTTTTTCTCTAATTAAAAAAAAATATTGGGCCAGAGCCTGGGCAAGTGCCCAGCCTGGCCGGGCCCTAGATCCGCTAGTGCGTGCAATATATGAAAATTTAGAATTCTATTTATTGAATCTGAAATATATGAGACATAGAGAGTATGTATTATTTTTTGAGGAAATATATATATATATATATATATATATATATATATATATATATATATATATATATATCAAATCTAAATAATTTGAAAATGTTACCATAATTATGGTCGACCACTTTGAAAGGGTTACTATCCTTCCAAAATCTCCCAGACACATAAGAACTATCCTACCGAGGATTACAGAGAATCTAAACTTTAAGTGTGTCCAACGACTCTTGCGATCCACGTCTGACAAATAGTAAGCTTGTTATTCTCTCTATTATAAATAGAGAATGTGCTAATTCATATACTCAATTTATAATCAATATCAATTCACTCTTCTCCCTCACATACTGACTTAGGTGTTAGAGTAATAACTTTGCAAGTCAGTCATCTATCCACCACATCGGAATCTCATATCTACCATTACCACCGAGCCTTATCCATTTATAGTTCCATAAAAGTGTCGCGTTTGTGGGAATTGACTTTTGATTTTTGCGTTTTCCACGATTTCACGTTCACTTTTCGATTCATCAGTTCAAAACCCTCACAAGTCATCTAATCAGAATACTTAAATTGAACATGAAGATTCATTGTGTTCAATCGAGTCAAGCATCATTTCAACCTCAATTTCCTTAATGTCCCAATCTTTGATTCATACGATTTCAAGTAATGGTTGGATCCAAAGCTACTCATTCCACTATTGAACGAGAAGTCGTTGTCGTTGCCATTGCTCAAATGACGATCAATCAATCATCTCCTCTTCAAAGCAACGTGAATCTAAAAACCATGGTCGGTCCTGAATTTTAAAAGGCCTTGGGCAGATAATAAAAATTGAGCCCTAATAAAATACTGAGCGACTAACCTTGAATTTTTTTTGTTTTATTTTTCCCTTTTATTTTAGAGAGAGGAGAATGTCACTGTGCCAGACTCAAAGAGAAGGGTAATGGTTGTGGTTGTCACCAGAGATGGCAGCGGCGCGGTGTGGTGGCTAGCACGTATGAGACAAAGGTTCGACGATGAAGAGTTAAAAGGGAGATAGATACATGAAAAAGTAAAAAAGTATTGAGGAAGGAGATGTGAATTTTATATTAGCATCATGCAATCAAATCAATCAATGTATTGAGTTAGAGACTATTACACAAATTGAAGATTCATTTCCACAGATGATAATGACTTATATTTAATCATACAAATTTGATAATAAATTATATGGTTATATGATGAATTTTTTAATATTTATTTATAAATAGTAGTAAAATTCATACAAAAAATTAAAATTAAATTTAAAAATTATAATAAATCATCATCAAGAACAAAGCTTGACTTGAGAGTCCATTATGAAACTTGAGGGCTCGTTATGAATTTCAAATAATTATATTAAAAAAGTCATTTGTAATTGAAAATATAAAACGAAGGAAAGAGCTAAAGTGTGCGAAATAAAATTCGTCACAATCACTCAAATGACTTGGCCAATTAAGTTTTTGTTTTCGTTTGACGTGTTTGTCCAATTTCTCTAGTCTTTGTCTCTCTATTAATTTATCCAAACACTAAATATATGAAGCACACACGGCTAGGAAGATATTCATTTCATTCTCAAATTTTAAAATATTTTTTATATTTAAATTATAAACAACATTAAAAACTAAAAAATAGTTTTAAGTATTCCGAAAGAGCCTCAAAACTGTAAGACATAACAGTAAGAGCATATAGATTTTATTAAAATTGATATATAAACATAAGGGAAATTAAAATAGTTAAAAAATTATAAAATCTTATAAATACTACATCAAATTATATTAACTCGAATCAAGTTGTTTAAAAAATTTGAATTTTAATAATTTAATTTATTATCTATTTAATTATGTTGAATTAATAAAAAATAATAGTGAATTTCTTATGTTTTAATTTATTATTATAAAATAAATTTTTATAATATATTTTTCTATAAAATAAAATAAAAAGTAATAGAACTAAACACATATAATGGTGTATTATATTTTATATATTTTCAATTTTTTAAAAATAAAATTTGAATTATATATATATATATATATATATATATATATATATATATATATATATATATATATATATATATATATATATATATATATATATATATAATCCATCATATAATAAATTCATTTATTATTAAATTTATATAAATATGAAATTGTAAAAAGAGTTGGATGGGAATTTTTCCTGCAGGAAATCAAACTCCACAATCTCTAATTTTGCCATGCTAAAGAGGTTTGAGGTTAACTTGAACCCTTCTAAAACTTTTCATAATGTTGATGTTCTTTGGTCGCCTCCTTTATCGGGTTAGATTAAGTGCAACGTGGATGGTATGGCTAGGGGTTCTCCTTGGAAATCAGCTTGTGGGGGTATCTTTAGGGACTGCCAAGCTAACCATATTCTCAGCTTTAGTGTTTATCTTGGTTGTGAACCTCCTGCTAAAGCTGAGCTGTTGGCTGCCATTGTTGCCATGGAAAAAGCTATGGAGCTGCAGTTCAAACGCTTCTGGTTGGAATCAGACTGAACCCATGTTGTCAAAGCTTTGTATAACCATGCTTTAGTTCCTTGGGATATCCGGTCTCGTTGGCTAGTTTGTTGGGTGTATATAATGAATATTGATTTCAGGCAATTTTTATGCGGATATTCTTGCTAGCATTAGCTTAGATTGTCACTCTACTCTTTGGTTCCACCATGTTCATGAGAATATTAGGAAGAACTACTTGCTATATAAGATTGGTTCTCCTAGGACCAACGACCACGCTTGTTACCACTAGGCCACTGCAGCGTATACTGTAACACCCCAAATCTACCCGATAAATTATACAGAAAATTAGAGTATAAATTTCAAACAAGTTCATTTGAGGTATCACATATTCGTCATCTCAAAAATATTTACGTAATTCACCCCTTCATATAGATACATAGCACATAAACATAAACGGACAATTGAAATTAATTCTCAAAATCACTGTATCAAAATAATTATTTTATCTCGCAGCGGAATTCACAAAACTTCACAATGATTTATTTTAATCATAGCATCTTCACAAAACAAGTTTGAGTCACAACCAAAATAAAACATCACTAAAAATTCATCAAACATAATAATTACTAAAACAATAGTTTATCCCCCCGAGTGCTACGTATCAGAGCAAGACACCAACTCGAATAACAGCAACTAAAGACTTCATAAAATCACTTCAAACTTCCACCGCTATCTTGAGTACCTGTCAATTTCCCATGGTAGAGAAACATCATTCAGAAAGGGTGAGATATCTACCAATATAAACAAACGCATGATAAACAATATATTAGAATTTAATCATACGAAATTATCACGTTACAGCTTTCAGACTACATTTATAATAACAATTAACCTGAACAGTTATAATTAACAAAAATAAATAACAACAACATATTAATAGTTATAACAACTATTTCTCATCTTCCAGACAATACCTGTCACAACACGTCATTAGTATAACAATTTATAATTACAACTCCATATTATCACAATTTAACAACAACTCAAGTCACATCACATCACAATTAAATCACACTCATGCCACATATAATGAGACTCTATCAAATGCACATGCATGTGGTACCTAGGGCTTCAGCCCCCATCGCCAATTGCCAGTTAAACAGAGGCATCAAGGCATAAGCCTTCGTCGCTAATTTGCCAATCCAGGCCGTCACCAAAATGCATATGTATATGAATGCAACAAACACACACTACAAACAAAACAACATCACCGTCACAAAGGCATAAGCCTATAGCGTCGCTATACCAATAAATAGAGGTATTCATCGTCACTGAAACATCCTGCAACTTTGCATAAAACCACGACGGTATACACATCGCTCAGAAATCACAAGGAAATAACAACACAACGTACTCATCATAATTCACAAAACAAGCCAAACACAATCACCTACTAACATATACGAACCACCTATACAATTTTCAATTAATTCCAGTTAATTAATTATACCGCTTAAATAGTCTAATTCGGCTAATCGATATTAATTTTATCTAAATTCAACGTACCACTTATACTGCTTCTGCTAATTTAATTAAACACTGACAACTAAATTACACCTCTAACAACTCTATCGAAATGGAAAATAATTAAAATTAACTCATTAATCTGATTATTTATCTCTAATTCCAAAAATGCTTAAAATATTATACTAATAATATTAACATAATATAATATTTAATTAGATAATCAAGTAAGAAAGTAACTGAACTAATAATATTAACATCATATAATATTATACTAATAATATTAACATAAGAAAGTAACCTGACGTTCATCACCACAGACTAATAATATTAACATAGGGCATCATGCCCATCGTCACACATCATGGTGACCGCCACCAACAAACCCCGCCGACCGTCACCGAACAACATGCCTATCGGCACGTCCTCTAACCACCTGTGCCGATTCAGTTTCTCTCCTCCATAATTTACACAGTTAATCATCAATTCCAGTCTCCAAGTATTCCAATAATTATTTTGCACCACAAATTTAACTACACTATCGATTCAACAACAACAAGATTCGACACAACAGCATAAAAATTATTGTTTTGCAACATAAATCACACACAATAAACCGGAATAATTTCCTACGAATTTAACCCCCACATATCATCCATCATGAGTCCGGTTATAGAGTTAGAACCCCACCCCTTACCTTGTATTCGGAGTCCGTTCTACAATTCTACCGATCGAAGCCATCTAGCCTTAGCTCCCAACCATTGCCTCTTTTAATCAAAATCAAAAGCTGAAAATGTTCCCAAATATGCAGCCACAGTACGATGATGATATCTCACAACTCAGACCTTATTTTGAAGATCCCAACGGTCAAAAGTTAGATATAGGTGTTGCGAACCTACCCACTAAATTTGGCGACGATCCAACGGTTAACGAATCGGGGATCTTCGATTTAGTGAGACTGCTGCAAGAAAAACGGGAATGAATTTCTCTCCTATTTTCTCTCTTCTCTACAACTTCCCATGACCAATTCCCCAAGAATTTTTCTCTTCTAATTAACCTAATCCTTATCTTAACCTAATTTCATTAAATCTATTGGGCCTAACATTCACACCCCACCTTTTACTATTACCATCACTTAATTAAGTCTATATAATAAATCTAGTATTTCTTCAATACTAATTCTACAACTTAATCAATTAATTAATCGACTAATTAATCATAAAAACCCATGTCAACAATTATCAACACTCCACAAATTCAACAATTAAATTCGAAATAATTTGAAAGTATTTAATTAAATAATTAACTAAATACCGAGTGTTACAACTCTCCCCCACTTAGAATATTTTCGTCCTCGAAAATTTATCCGATACAACCATCATCGACTACACTTCCATGTCCAACCATCCAACATAACAACCCATTAACACATCTCAAATCGACTACACATATGTCGACCATTCCGGTACTTCTACAACATAACCGTTACTAACTTGCAAACTATTCCAACGCTATTCGAAAGTGCGAACATCGACGCCATGCGGCGACACTCTTTACGGTATCTCCAAAACTTCTCAAATGGTACACTAATTCTTAAAATTTATTTTCAACAAACCTATTAATTACTCCTTAAATTAACTCAACTCTGACACTAACGTCCAACGCGACACCAACGTACAAGTCTGGTCCCAAGGACAAGCGTAACTGCAAACTTCATCTCTTTCCAACATCATCTTGTTACAAATAATTCTATTAAAGTTGCTGGAACCATTTTTTAAATAAATTTTATTTCGTTAGCTTTCCAACGCTTCAAACGGGGCTCAAATCGGATGTCCAGAACTCTAGTTATGAATTTTTGAAGTTTCACAAAAAATTCAGCAATTTCCTGCGTTTTGCTTACGGAAATTTCACTCCGAAACCTGTCTTTCTTCAACTTAAACATATTCCAATAACTCTTAACATATCTCCTCACTCCCAAACTTTTTATAACTCGAGAGGCACATTCTTTCGCCAAAATTCAGTTTTCGAAACACCCAGACAACAATCCTCTTTGCGAACTTGCAACTGAACCACATCCGAGAAGCAAAGCTTCTCCCCCACTTCGCTCAAACTAATTCATGCAACAACCAGAAAGCAACAAGTACCGACAGTGTTGTACACACTTGTCGCATACAAAAGGATAAACAATAATTAGACGACTCTGGCCGGACGGACCAACCAGGCTCTGATACCACTAATGTAACACCCCAAATCTACCCGATAAATTATACAGAAAATTAGAGTATAAATTTCAAACAAGTTCATTTGAGGTATCACATATTCGTCATCTCAAAAATATTTACGTAATTCACCCCTTCATATAGATACATAGCACATAAACATAAACGGACAATTGAAATTAATTCTCAAAATCACTGTATCAAAATAATTATTTTATCTCGCAGCGGAATTCACAAAACTTCACAATGATTTATTTTAATCATAGCATCTTCACAAAACAAGTTTGAGTCACAACCAAAATAAAACATCACTAAAAATTCATCAAACATAATAATTACTAAAACAATAGTTTATCCCCCCGAGTGCTACGTATCAGAGCAAGACACCAACTCGAATAACAGCAACTAAAGACTTCATAAAATCACTTCAAACTTCCACCGCTATCTTGAGTACCTGTCAATTTCCCATGGTAGAGAAACATCATTCAGAAAGAGTGAGATATCTACCAATATAAACAAACGCATGATAAACAATATATTAGAATTTAATCATACGAAATTATCACGTTACAGCTTTCAGACTACATTTATAATAACAATTAACCTGAACAGTTATAATTAACAAAAATAAATAACAACAACATATTAATAGTTATAACAACTATTTCTCATCTTCCAGACAATACCTGTCACAACACGTCATTAGTATAACAATTTATAATTACAACTCCATATTATCACAATTTAACAACAACTCAAGTCACATCACATCACAATTAAATCACACTCATGCCACATATAATGAGACTCTATCAAATGCACATGCATGTGGTACCTAGGGCTTCAGCCCCCATCGCCAATTGCCAGTTAAACAGAGGCATCAAGGCATAAGCCTTCGTCGCTAATTTGCCAATCCAGGCCGTCACCAAAATGCATATGTATATGAATGCAACAAACACACACTACAAACAAAACAACATCACCGTCACAAAGGCATAAGCCTATAGCGTCGCTATACCAATAAATAGAGGTATTCATCGTCACTGAAACATCCTGCAACTTTGCATAAAACCACGACGGTATACACATCGCTCAGAAATCACAAGGAAATAACAACACAACGTACTCATCATAATTCACAAAACAAGCCAAACACAATCACCTACTAACATATACGAACCACCTATACAATTTTCAATTAATTCCAGTTAATTAATTATACCGCTTAAATAGTCTAATTCGGCTAATCGATATTAATTTTATCTAAATTCAACGTACCACTTATACTGCTTCTGCTAATTTAATTAAACACTGACAACTAAATTACACCTCTAACAACTCTATCGAAATGGAAAATAATTAAAATTAACTCATTAATCTGATTATTTATCTCTAATTCCAAAAATGCTTAAAATATTATACTAATAATATTAACATAATATAATATTTAATTAGATAATCAAGTAAGAAAGTAACTGAACTAATAATATTAACATCATATAATATTATACTAATAATATTAACATAAGAAAGTAACCTGACGTTCATCACCACAGACTAATAATATTAACATAGGGCATCATGCCCATCGTCACACATCATGGTGACCGCCACCAACAAACCCCGCCGACCGTCACCGAACAACATGCCTATCGGCACGTCCTCTAACCACCTGTGCCGATTCAGTTTCTCTCCTCCATAATTTACACAGTTAATCATCAATTCCAGTCTCCAAGTATTCCAATAATTATTTTGCACCACAAATTTAACTACACTATCGATTCAACAACAACAAGATTCGACACAACAGCATAAAAATTATTGTTTTGCAACATAAATCACACACAATAAACCGGAATAATTTCCTACGAATTTAACCCCCACATATCATCCATCATGAGTCCGGTTATAGAGTTAGAACCCCACCCCTTACCTTGTATTCGGAGTCCGTTCTACAATTCTACCGATCGAAGCCATCTAGCCTTAGCTCCCAACCATTGCCTCTTTTAATCAAAATCAAAAGCTGAAAATGTTCCCAAATATGCAGCCACAGTACGATGATGATATCTCACAACTCAGACCTTATTTTGAAGATCCCAACGGTCAAAAGTTAGATATAGGTGTTGCGAACCTACCCACTAAATTTGGCGACGATCCAACGGTTAACGAATCGGGGATCTTCGATTTAGTGAGACTGCTGCAAGAAAAACGGGAATGAATTTCTCTCCTATTTTCTCTCTTCTCTACAACTTCCCATGACCAATTCCCCAAGAATTTTTCTCTTCTAATTAACCTAATCCTTATCTTAACCTAATTTCATTAAATCTATTGGGCCTAACATTCACACCCCACCTTTTACTATTACCATCACTTAATTAAGTCTATATAATAAATCTAGTATTTCTTCAATACTAATTCTACAACTTAATCAATTAATTAATCGACTAATTAATCATAAAAACCCATGTCAACAATTATCAACACTCCACAAATTCAACAATTAAATTCGAAATAATTTGAAAGTATTTAATTAAATAATTAACTAAATACCGAGTGTTACATATACGTAAATAGCAAACTTTATATTATTATAATATTTTAATTTTTCTCCCCAATTTTGAGGTTTTCATTTTTTTAGGTTTTGGACCATAAGCCTGGTTGCCTATATCAAGGTCGACCCTGCCAAAAATGGAAGTTTCATTGCATTCAAGTATGATGAAAGCTTCTCATGTATCCAGATATGTCATTGCAAATTGAGATTAATGAAATATGTTCCTCAGGTGGAATATAATAAGGAAAGATATAGATCATTGTTTCATTTTTATTCGTTTCAGAATTTTAAATAATAAAAAAAAATTGTCAAAATTTAAAAATAAAATTAATAAATTTTGTGTGATATATAATTAAAATAATTAAGTTTTTTTAGAACATTGAATTTCTTTGATATTTAATTAAAAATTTTCACACTTATAAAAATTCAAAAGTATATAAATTGTAATAGATTTTTTCATAAAGTGAATTTACATTAAAAATTTAGTTGAAAATATTCAACAATCTCATAAAAAATTGTGAATTTTTCTCAAATTCTTTAAAAAAAAATCCCATCAATCATGTTTTATTATTTGTTTTTATCTTTTTATTCAGCTGACTTTTCCAATTGTACAACATAATAAGTTACTATTATTATTAATTTAACTATTTAACTATACTAATCAATTATTGTTATTAAGATTGAATAAGTGGGTGTTATTTTTTATTATGTGTTTTTTATTAATATTTTTAATTGAAATATTGTTTGTTTAAAATATTTTGTATTTTTAAATTTAAATTAACAATATTTAATATAGCATCTCCATTTTATTTTTAAGAATTTAAAAATTCTAGATGAAAATGTAAGTATTTAATGAAAAGTTGTCTAAAATAAGAACTTTATGTTGCTTTGATCAAATTTGAAAATTTAAAAGATTAAGGAACCAATTTCAAAATATTAAAAAACAATGACTAGCAAATTATAAATTTTTAAGACCATTTTACAAAAATTTAAAATTTAACAAGATCAATTTACAAATTTTTAAAAATTTATGAGAAATAGTTTGCAATATTAAAAATTTAAAGATTTTTTTATAAAATCTGAAATGATGTTTATGTTAATATATATGTATTGTTAAAACAATTTGAAACCAAAATTTAAATACGTTGAGCGAATTACTATGACAAGTAAACATTTATTTATTTTTTATAAAAGAGAGGGTCTAAGTGCAACAACAAAGAAAAATTATGAAAAAGCCTCCGGAGAGAAACCAACACCAGCTTTATAAATATCCAAAAAGGACTTCAAGAAATTCATAGTTTCATCATAAACTTAGAACGACATCCTCACGCGTCGTATTTTAACTAACACATATTCGTCTCTCCGAAGACATGCGCCATTAGAACAAAGTCGTGATCTTTTTGTAAGCCTCCGAATCTCTGTGATTAAAGACAAAGACTCTAATTTTCTAATCTTCCCCTCCTCATTAGCTTTCACCAATACCAAGGAGTCCATATTGAGCTTCACTATCCTCAACACTAAGGACTTGGTAAGCTTGAGTCAAAATATGATGCACTGGCGCATCCGGTCTCACATGAGTGTTGTCATGTTCTTCCTTGTTTCTCCACATTCAAAAAGCATGACCCGCCATAACACACACACTACTCCACCTCTTGTTGTTGTCTCCATTAAACTTGATGCTTAAACTTATTCAATCCTTTAAACCCACAGTGACGAACTCTACCATTATGACAAGTAAATGTTATTGTTTACTAAAGATAATCTTATTTGGAACATGTCTGACATTAAATATAGATATTATTAAATTTGAATTTTTGATTCAGTGCATAATAAAAGTTTAACTCATTCTTCTTTTGTCAATCCTTATTGATAGTTATAATTATAGATATTTTTGTTATTATGATAAAATAAAATAAAATTATAATCTTAAAAATAAAATTCTTACAACATCTGCTACAATAATGTTACTCGATCTCAAAGGATGAGAGTTATGAATTAAAAGATCAACCTTATCATATGCACCGAGCTTTTTCATAAAATCAATACATTAATTGTCTTCACGAAGGGTATGAATAATTCGAAACATAACATTTTCAAGCAAGATATCTCTAACACTATGGACTAGCAGTTCATGTTTGTGATACTCATTCTTTGAAGTCTCAATGATATAGATATTGAGAGATAAATATGTGTAGCAAGTCAACTCAATAATGCTCATACCTTTGTCTGGACAGATCCTTTTGTTTTTATGTAGTGTTGTGGGTTGGCCCTAAGCCCAAATTTTAGGAGGTTCAATTCGTCGCATCTCACAAATACCATTAATGCCATAAAAACATGCATGATTTTTATTATCCATAAATCACTCCATCTCCATTACTAAAAAAGTGACTTGGATGTTGGAGTGCTAAAATTGCAGGTCCACCTTGCACCACCTTGATGGAGCAGCGTGCATCACCTCATCATGGAGTTGCATCTACCATTTTGGTTCCAGCACATAACAATGGTGTCGTCTCTAAGAATCGGCCAATGATTTCTATGAGTTTCAATAGTTAGATCTCAGATCTAACCAATCTTCTGATTTAATCAGATCTTTTATGATTTAGAACCAAACCAGTTCGACAGTCACGTTCAGAAGGACACAATCTCAAAGTGTCATGGATTGATATCTTGTTCCATCGTGAAAGGTTTGTTGCGTAAGCAATTGTAAACGTTATTACAGGGATCCACAAGGAATTATGAGTCCATATTTCTATCATCTTTTCCTTCTCCCATGGATACATTAGTTCAATGTATCCTCAAGAACTGATTGTCGTATCGTTGAACGCTTGCAAGTATGACCCTTCATATGACCACAAATTTTTCTTCTTGAGGATCATCTTCTATAACATATATAAATACATTATATAGTAGGGGAAGCAACCATTAAATATGTCAAAGTGGTCGGTTATGGCAGTTATATCCAAAGGGAAGATATTATTTGGGATTCCTCGGACTTTTTGTTATCCCGAAATTTGAGCATTGGTCTATTCGAGGGTCTTGGCTGAGGTGCTTGTCTTTCTTATGGAAAATCATCAATTTTGTAATCTTCCTCTTCATCATCCATTTTGACGAGACGTTTGCCTAGGGGTACCCCAATAGTGGTTGCATGCAATGTGTTGTAGTTTTCCCTAACTCGCTTCATTTTCTTTACGGCTAGCCTATTCACTGTTAGTCATGACACCAACCCCCTTGACGAAGATTTGCTCTTCACCAACTATTCTCGATTTCCTATCACAGCCCTTGGAATATTTAGACAAGCGTGATCTTTATTAAATATTCAATTGCATCCTTTAGTTGGATGTGGTCGTTAGTGGTGTGGTTGTGACTCTTGTAAAAGTGGTAATACTTTTTTTGTTGGTTTTGGAGGATTCTCTAACTGGAAAGGGGTTTTTGATCTCGGTATACCAGAATTCAGTGTTAGGACACTCTTGGTATATTTTCTCCCTAAAATTGTTGAAGGGAGTAAACTTGTCACACCCGTCGTAGGTCCCGCGGTCGGACTCTTTCCTTTGTTGGTTGGACTCATTTCCAGATAGCCAGCTACACCCTGCATCTGTTTCCACCCAGTTATCTCCCTGACGATGAGTTTTTCTTCAAGATTAATGAAAAGTTGTGCCTTGTTTAGTAGCTCCTTAAGACTATTGGCTTCCATGTTCCCTTACTTCTCCCTGAAGAAGTTGTACTGCTTCAATCCACTCTCAAACATCCAACACTCGAGGCTCTCGTTAAAGCCTCCCACTTCCAACACCACTTGTGTGAATTCAATTCAATTTCCGATTTCAATTATTGAGTTTGTTAGCTTTTCCATTTTTTCTCTCTTATATTTCTTCATCTAGAAGAACTTCAAGAATTCACATCAAGAAATTCAATTAGTAATCGTGGCTCTTAAAGTTTTCAACAAACACTTTTGTCTAAATTAATTGCAAAAGAAATAGATGCAATAGGTAATAAGACTAGTAAGAGGTCCACATTAAAAAATGATATAATCTAAATAATAATAGATACAAATGGATGAAAATTCCCACCTTAAAGTTTAGAAGCCAATTTTGTGAAGATGAAATACTAACATGCTCCATGAGGTAGAGTTATAACAACCGATGTTTGAATGCTACTAAGTACCAACATCACAAGTACATAGCACATAAATGTAATGATAGTTATTATACTTCTAAATGGAGGAAGAAAATTTTCCCAAGAAGCATTTTAGATTTTTCATGGTATATAATTTACTACTAAATATTTAACCATAATCATCAGAAGGAAATATCATGCCAAAAAATTTTGATCTTGCCCTTCAAATTAGCTCAATTTTCAATTTGTTTTCACACCAGAGCGACCGACCGAAAATTTGGCAAAACCGAACAACCAAATGACTTTCTGATGAACAACTTTCCTTGCTGAGATGAGATCCTACCATTAAAAAGAAACCATTATAATTTCTGTACTTGATTTAACCCTCCTCTATTGGGGATTCATTACTGCAAGCATATTTTTTTATTGTATATATACTCAGTACTTTGGGATGTAACCAATGGAACTGATTCGAGACCGCATATTGTGATGATCATAGAGACAATCGCCATAATCTAAAGGCTTGATAACTGCAGACTCCTTATCTTGTTCCTGCACTGCACCAAATACGATCTCATTGGTTTCCTCGCGACTTTGCTCATAGAAAGTGTGAGCGACTGAAGAAAGATACTGGTGACGATAATGATGTTTTTGCAGTTGTTGCTGTTGAAGATCTCCATCCCATCCACTGTACAGATGTTTTTGTTGTTGTTGCTGCTGAAGGTCGCCTTCCCATCCACTATAGAGATGTTTTTGTTGTTGTTGTTGTTGTTGTTGCTGCTGCTGCTGTTGATGATGTTGAAGATCTCCGTCCCATCCATTATAGAAAGCTCGACCTTGCCACAGTTGTTGCATTTTTTCGGCATCTTTAGACATGAAAGGATATGTTTTCTTAGGGGTTGGAGTTCTCGGGTCAATAGAAGGAGGCTCATCTTCGTTTGGAATTACAAAACTTTCTTGCACAGGCCAACCATTTACTTGCTTTTCAGGTTGATGAAATAAGGGTTGCCTTTGAAATTCGTAGCTATGCGGTTTTTTCTTGAAACCCATTATTTCCACTACTGATGCCCCGGCGTTGGTAAGAAGCTTCCCAATGGATCCAAAGAGACCTTCTTCTTGCTTATAGGATTCATCTTCAGATGGAATCAAAGGAGGCCTGACATATTTCAATGGCTTTTGGTATGGATTCGGTGAAATGCCCGACATTACTTGGCCCTCAGCCTACAAAAGCATGAGAACAATTATTGGCTATATTCTATGCAACATTTCACCGACATAGACATTGGACACGCCATGCACGCCGGTAATGATTTTTAAAATGAAAGTAATTGAATGTATGCGGTTTAGTGTCAGTGTCGTACACCAAGACAAACATTGATTTGAAGTGTCAGTGCTACATAGACTATATTTATCTTATTTAATATAATATAATGCATAAGGAGAGGACAAGACAAACACTCACATGAGTCACATCTTGAGATGCGACAATTGTACTTAGTCGGCGCTGCAGCAATGCCAGCATATAACCAAAGAAGCCAGCTCCAACAAGCATTGCAATTCCTACAAATTGAAAAGCAAAGACATTGTTAATTTGTAACTAATAAAAAAAAAAATCTAAAGATAAGCTCTGAATTGATTCAGTTTACCAAGTGGAAATCCACTTTCGTATTGATAAGCACAGTCATCAAAGCGCAGTTGGATCTCCCGAATGGCTTGATTTCCCCTGTCAATAACAAGTAGAGAACAACTACTTCCAACATAAACCACATCAAAGTCATTAGAGAACTTAGCCTCTTCACTTGGTCCATCAACATGCCCCCCTCCACGGCTTAATTTTCCTCCCGCAATTGTTGTGACCCCTGAAAACAGATATCTTAATTCAATAAAATGTTCTAACTAAAACAGATATCCAGTATAGCATGAAGTTAACCTGAGTCGCTAATTTTCCTAATAGCCATATTCATAATATCTGCAACATAGATATTTCCTCGGTCATCAACTGTAATCCCCTTCGGGTGATTCATCCTAGCCTCTCTTAATCTTCCATCAACATGTCCCGAATATCCTTCAGCCGATCCCGCTACTAGTTTTGGTCTGCTATCTGCAAATTCGTAATGTAAAATGTAAATGATATATTTGAAGTGAAGAAAATACACACATGCCGATGGTTTCAAGTAAGGCAGATAAATCACATTTAAAAAGTAGCCAATAGTAAGCACGGACACCGAAAACACGACACTGCCACTCTGACAATCACAGATAATAACTTGAAAAAATAAATAGCCACTCTGACAATCACAGATAATAATTTGAAAAAATAAATAAATTAAAGGTAATCACAAGTGTTTCGGACACTGACACACTTTTTCCGAGGTAACAATTAGTGAGATCATAAGATTAAGCTGCAGCATTGTCACACTTACACAACGAAAGTGAAGATGAGATCTTATAAATGTTACTATTAGCCGAATCCAAAACCAGAAGCTCTCCATTAGACAAAACCTCAACTGCATAAGGCTCAATTCCAAGCTTGCTTCCATCAAACACAGTTTCCACAGTATATCCACTCTCAAATTTCATCATTGACTTCCCAGCAACCGCTGCAATTCAACATTCAACATTCCAATTCCACATCACAATCAAAACAAGAACAAAAATGGGAAAGATTGGGATAGATCTGTACCTTTTTTGGTGGTTGGTTTAAGAGAGAAGACCCATTTGGTGAAAGCAGGAACAGCATTTGAGAGAAACCCATTAACGATTTCTAAAGAAAGAAACAAACTTTGAGTATAAAAAAGCAAAAGATAGATTAGTTGGGTATGTGAATGAATGAATGACTTACTTGCAGGTGAGATGGTGGAGGGTAATGGTGGTGCAGCTGAGACATTTGTGAGTAGAAGCAGAAGAGAGAAACCCAAAGCAAAATGGAGGTGACCCATTTTGCTTAGAGTATTCAGAATGAGATTCAGGGGGTGGGAATGTGAAATGAGAAAGAAGAAGAAGCTAGTTCATGGAAGAAAAGAGGGCGGTTTTTTTGGATGAAACGGAAAGGAGTGTTGTTGAGTGAAAGGAGTGTTGTGTTGTGTGTGTGGTTGAAAGAGATGAAAGGGAAAAGAGAGAAGAAAAAGAGAAAAGAGAGAAGAAAAAGGAAGTGAAAATTGTGGGTCCGTTTCATTAGAGAGAGAATTGTTAACCGCCATTAGTATCTTTAAATATAGATTTTGTATTGGATGTGCTTATGTTATGTATGCTACCAAATATATATATATATATTCTTCAAGAATGAAATGGTGATTGGATAGATACATTTGATCTATATTTTGATATGGTGAATGAGTCCAACATGTAAGGTTATTATATGAAAAATAAGATTGAAATGCAATTGTATTTGAATGTGAGTGATTATACATGTTGTGAAACTTTTTGTCTTCCAAAACATAGTTTCTCTTTTAGGGGAATCAATATCTTCTTTCCTTTTTTGAGTTTTCTTTTTTCTTGTTTAAGAGTCTAAGTGATTCGCTTTTTGAGTTTTCTTTTTTCTTGTTTAAGAGTCTAAGTGATTCGCTCTTCTGCCTTTCATTTCCTACAACTACAAAGTTAGTGTATTATGATTAAAAAATAATAGAAAAGTATTCACAATTCTCGAAAGAATATTTCATCTTCTTGGATGGATCATGTTTATTCTAGCATCGCTTCTATTTTTGCCAAACCAGGAGGTCTTGACGGTGCTTTTACATAAGTTGTTATATCTTCTTACTAGGGAATTGTGAGTCCTTTTAAGGACAAAAGAATATGTGACAAATATGGAGCTCACGTCATTCCCTTTTATGAGTGTTCTTTTTCCATCACGAGCCTTCATTTCCCTTTCACTACTTTTGAGATAGAGGCTCTAAAACATCTGGCTATGGCTCCTTTGCAACTTCGCCCTTCATGCTAGGTATACATGATATTCTACTAGTATTGGTGTGAACATGTGAATGGAAGAACCTGTGTGTTCCTCTACTTTCACCTTTTTAATTGTCTTTGTGACTCGACATTCCAAACTAGGGGTAGAACATTACTCTATCTCAAGTTGATCTTTCATGGTTTCAAACCTCTTACGGAGCTCCCACCCTTTGAGGATCGGTTCTTTTTTGTAACCTTTGTCAATCTTAAAGCTCATTCTGCAATTTGTAACGTTGGTAACTGTGAGATATTGGATCGAACTCTAGTATGGTCGAAGGGTAGCTTCTTGGTTCGACAGTTCGACAGGGTTAAGCATGACGTCGAAGGTTGCTCACATGCTGGTGTCGAAGTGTGCATGTTGTAGTCGAAGATGGGTCGAGCATGCAGGTGTCGAAGATGCTATGGTTGTTAGCATGTTAAATTAGGTTTTAGTGTTTAAACCCTAATTTGTTAAGTTAGCTTGTTTATTAAGTTGGCTTGTGTAATGGGCCTTGCTGAAAAAGCCCATTAGTTAGTATGTTAGGTTTTATTATAAATAACATACTAGTCTCTCATCATTGCTAAGCTGCAAATCCTAATTTAGGGTGAGAGATGTTATTTGTTATTCTTGTAAACTTGTAATCTTGTTTTAAGAGAAAGTGAAAGAATAGCAGTTATAACCAATTCTTGTGTTCTTCTTCTCCTCTCTAATTCCCCATTATACTTTGTTATTGTTATCATTTTTCACAACAGTAACAAATTGGAAGGCAAATGTGTCGACATGTTCTCTAAGTATTGGATCGAGGGTCACTTTCTTTTAGGGAATAACTTTTTCATATATAATGAAAAAAATATTTTTGAAGAGGCTCGGTATCAAAAAGGTCAGTTTGTTAAGTTTATCAATAATATGGGATATGTAAGGGGAGCTACTCCGGTGATAGAGGTTGATAAGAAACGTTTAAAGCATCTCATTGATGTCTAGCTGTTGATAAAAGCTCACTATCGGGGGAAGAGAAAAACTATTTTTGATAAGCTTTGAACTTTTTGAGTTTTATGGTATTTTTAATCTGCATGCGTCTGATGTATATGTTTATTCGTTATTACGCATAATGCTCCGATAAGGAAGAGCAGTTCCAACTTCTAAGCCGGGGAGTATGGCTGGTCAAAAATAATATTGATGCTGAGAACTTGTCGACTTCATTAAATGCCCTTGGTCATACTGCTCGTTCTTTACTAATGGGATCCGACTCTAGCTCTATTCAAGGTCGTCAACCCCCTTCTTTTGATGTAGACTGCGCTTACTTGGATAGACTTTCTGAGACTGTTCTAGAGGAAGAAATGGTAAAATTGGTCAGGTATACCAGCGTGCTTCACTTGCTCTAGTCCTTGGCTGCAAAGAAAGCTCTAACTATCTCTTTGGGGTGAAGAATTTTTTGCTTCCCTAAAAGCTCGTTGTTTCTCTTTTCAACCAGGTGGCTCAGGTACTAAGGATAGTGGCAATGAAAAACCAAGCTAAGTCTATTGTTCGAAGAAATGTGGGGACTGCTCAAAAGGAATTAGAGCTCTTACTCCCTTAAAATGCTTTGTTAATCCAACAGTTGGCTAACTGTATGAGTTCCACCCTTGAGGCGATTTCATAGACATTTGAAAATGATTTGGATCAAATAGAGTATTTTCACCATCCTTTGAACCTTTCAAAGAAGCGAATTCAACCGAATTAAGTTGTCAGAGATGAGAAGCTCATTTCTCTACGGAAGTAGGTCTGATGTGGTCCTTGTCCAACTTTTTTTTATAGTACTTATGTGATAATACTTCATAATGGAAAATTATGTAGGAAATACATTCTTATTGAATGAAATGCCTTTGTTACCTATTTAAGATGTTTTTGTATAATCCTGAGTACTTGACTTCAGATTTTAGGGAATTTACGAGGTCTTCCCTCGAAGTTAATTAGACGTTATCGTTTTAAGGCATTTGTCACGATCTCGGGTACACAACTCCGAGTCTTTATGAACTTGCGTGGTATTCCCTCAAAGTTTATAGGAAGTCGTGATGACAATGAAAGCATGAATACAAGTTTATTATTATTTTGGTACCTATTTTGAGGTATTCGACAGATACTGAGTGCACAATTCGGGATCTTTATGAATTTGTGAGGTCTTCCCTCGAAGTTTATTGGACGTTACTAGGGTCGTTCCCGATCAACGTTCGGTTCCCCTTTTCCATACCAGATGAAAACCCGATCAGAGGTAAACGTGTGGTTAACCTACTATAGTATTCAAAGTGGCTAGTTGCCAGACAGGGGAGGGTCATTACTTCCTGTGAGGTATTGATTACTTTAGTCAAACATACAAAGCGTTTCCAACAACACCCCTGACTTTATGAGGGGAATTGATTGTTTTAGTCGGATGTACAAAGCATCTTCGACATCACCCCTGACTTTATATGGGAAATTGATTGCTTTAGACGGACGCACAAAGCGTCTCTGACTACAACCTTGACTTTATGTGGGGAATTGATTGCTTTAGCTAGACGTGCAAAGTGTCTCAGTCAGCACCCTTGAATTTATATGTGAAATTGATTTCTTTAGCTAAACGTACAAATAATTTCCGATAATACCCTTAACTTTATATGTATCGGGCATCAATATCTTTGGTCGTACCCCGAATTTCCTGTTGCTATGCATAGTCATAAGGAAAAGAGTTTCTTAGAAAATATCACTTTATCTTGCTATTAATGGAGATATATGCATACAAACAATAAATTGTTTAAACATAACATATGGTATGAATGAAGAATAGGAAACACAACCATGTGGGATGGTGGATGCTTATTTATTTGCTCTTTATGGCCTATTCAACCACTTTTGGAGGACGAATTCTCATCTTGTTGAGTTTCCCAACGAGGGAAATGACGTCGAGCTTCATGGCCATGCCTTCTCCATACTCTTTTTGGAGAGCCAAGTATATTATTTTTACTCCCTCCAAATTGACATTGATTGTCGCCGGTTCTCCCTATAGGTTGTGGTATTTAAGCTTAAGGTGGATCAACAAGGCAACGGCGTCTAGCATGGCTGTAAAGGGTCGTCCCAAGATACAATTGTAAAATTCCTGCAAGGAACAACAAGAAATTTAAAGTTTATCACTCTGATGTTCTCTTCATTGCCAACATAAAATATTAGTTCCTTATATCCCTAGGAACGATTGTGGTCTCGTTGAATTCTTGGAGATCTAAACCTTCATATCATAGCAAGCTAATTCGATTCAAGTCCATTTTTTGAACAACTTCGAGTACATGACCTCACAGGAACTGCTACCATCGATGAGGATCCGAGATACGTCAAAATTCCTAACTATAGTAATGATCACGAGGGGAAAATTTTCGTTGGCAATGCCTCCAATTTTTTACGAGTCTCGGAGTCCCAACATATGAAAACCCCAGATTTTTGCTGATATGCTGCTCTCCGCGTGGTAGATAGCCATCATCTCTGTGATTTTTCTGTTAGAACAAGATTTGTTCTGATCAATTATCTTAGTTTTGATGATAACAATAATATGAATTTTGCTTAAGATAATATGGTACTCTAATCCAATGCAATTTCCTTTTCAGGAAATATATATAAAGAGTACGCATAATTCAGCGCTCAGAAGCTTTGTCTCAAAGGGTTCAGCATGCAACATCAGAACATGGTCTGGCAAGACATCAGAAGATGGTCGAAGCAGAATCAGAACATGGGTCTATGGAAGCATCAGAAGAACAAGAGAACAGAAGCACTGAAGTTCTGATGGTATCACGCTCAGAAGCACTTCAAGGTCAGAAGATCAGAAGATGCTATGCACCAAGCTGTTTGACTCTGATGATATTCAAACGTTGTATTCACAAACATCAGATCAGAAGGAAGTACAAGTGGCAAGCTACGCTGACTGACAAAAGGAACGTTAAAAGCTACTAAAGGCTACGTCAGTAGACACAGCGTGAACAAGGCTCGAGGTAGTTGACAAAAGCGTATAACATTAAATGCGATGCTGTACGGAACACGCAAAGCATTAAATGCACTCAACGGTCATCTTCTCCAACGCCTATAAATATGAAGTTCTGATGAGAAGCAAGGTTAACGATCCTAAACAAGATTATTCAAAAAGACTTGCTGAAACGCTGTTAAACTCAAAGCTCAGAATCTTCATCTTCATCAAAGCTCACTACATTGCTGTTGTAATATATTAGTGAGATTAAGCTTAAACGATTAAGAGAAATATCACAGTTTGTGATTATCGCTTTTAAGAAGCATTTGTAATACTCTTAGAATTGATTACATTAAGTTGTAAGGAACTAGAGTGATCGTGTGGATCAGAATACTCTAGGAAGTCTTAGAAGTTATCTAAGCAGGTTGTAACTAGAGTGATCGTGTGGATCAGTATACTCTAGAAAAGTCTTAGAGGGTATCTAAGCAGTTGTTCCTGGAGTGATCAGTGTGTGATCAGAAGACTCTGGAAGACTTAGTTGCTGACTAAGTGGAGAACCATTGTAATCCGTGCGATTAGTGGATTAAATCCTCAGTTGAGGTAAATCATCTCTGCGGGGGTGGACTGGAGTAGTTTAGTTAACAACGAACCAGGATAAAAATAACTGTGCAATTTATTTTTATCTGTCAAGTTTTTAAAGCTACACTTATTCAAACCCCCCCTTTCTAAGTGTTTTTCTATCCTTCAATTGGTATCAGAGAGCCGGTTCTAAGGTGCAAGCACTTAACCGTGTTTAGAAAAGATTCAGGAAGAGAAAAACGCTTCAGTAAAAGATGGTTGATGAAAGTGAAAAGTCTACACCTGCATCTACATCTGGCTCTGCTGAGCAATACAACGGTAACAATGGTTATACTAGACCGCCGGTATTTGATGGTGAAAACTTTGAATACTGGAAAGATAAACTGGAAAGTTACTTTCTTGGTCTAGATGGTGATCTATGGGATCTTCTGATGGATGGTTACAAACATCCAGTAAATGCCAGAGGCGTAAAGCTGACAAGGCAAGAAATGAATGATGATCAGAAGAAGCTTTTCAGGAATCATCATAAATGCAGAACTGTTTTGCTGAATGCTATCTCTCATGCTGAGTATGAGAAGATATCTAACAGGGAAACGACCTATGACATATATGAGTCCTTGAAAATGACTCATGAAGGAAATGCTCAAGTCAAAGAGACTAAAGCTCTAGCTTTAATCCAGAAGTATGAAGCCTTCAAGATGGAGGATGATGAAGACATTGAAAAGATGTTTTCAAGATTTCAAACTCTTACTGCTGGATTGAGAGTTCTTGACAAGGGATACACCAAGGCTGATCACGTAAAGAAGATCATCAGAAGCTTACCCAGAAGATGGGGTCCTATGGTGACTGCATTCAAGATTGCAAAGAATCTGAATGAAGTTTCTCTGGAAGAGCTTATCAGTGCCTTGAGAAGTCATGAAATAGAGCTGGACGCAAATGAGCCTCAAAAGAAAGGTAAGTCTATTGCATTAAAATCCAATATCAAGAAATGCACTAACGCTTTTCAGGCTAGAGAAGAAGATCCTGAAGAATCAGAATCTGAAGAAGAAGATGAACTGTCCTTGATCTCCAGAAGGCTAAATCAACTCTGGAAGACCAAGCAAAGGAAGTTCAGAGGCTTCAGAAGTTCAAAGAAATTTGAACGTGGAGAATCTTCCGATGACAGAAGATTTGACAAGAAGAAGGTCATGTGCTATGAATGCAATGAGCCTGGACACTTCAAGAATGAATGTCCAAAACTTCAGAAGGAAAATCCCAAGAAGAAGTTTCATAAGAAGAAAAGTCTTATGGCAACCTGGGATGAGTCAGAAGATGATTCAGACTCTGAAGACGAGCAGGCCAACTATGCGCTGATGGCGACAGAAGATGACGGATCAGAATCTACATCAGAATCAGATTCTGAAGAGGTATTTTCTGAACTTACTAGAGATGAGTTAGTTTCCGGTCTAACTGAACTTCTGGAACTCAAGTCTCAGATTAGTCTCAAATACAAAAAGCTGAAAAAGCTATTTGAATTTGAAACAAAGAAGCTTGAGTTGGAGAATTCTGAATTAAAAGAAAAACTTTTAAAATTATCCAATAATGTTGGATCTCCTTCTGATTCAGAACAATCCACTCCTAGTCTAAACCATATTCTGAAAGAATATGATTTAAGTTTCAGGAAGTTCTTATCTAGAAGTATTGGCAGAAGTCAGCTAGCTTCTATGATATATGCTGTGTCTGGAAACAAAAGAGTTGGCATTGGTTTTGAGGGTGAAACCCCATACAAATTTGAACCTGTTGATGAAATGAAATTCACATACAAGCCATTGTATGATCAGTTCAAGTATGGCCACTCCCATGATATTAGGCACACTTCACATGCTCAAAGTTTTCACATAACACACACCCAAAAGCATGTGACACAACCTAGGAAATATCATGAAACTCACATTAAAAATTATCATGCTGTTCCTCCTATTGCTTACAATGTTAAACCCAAGTTCAATCAGAACTTGAGAAAATCTAACAAGAAAGGACCCAAAAAGATGTGGGTACCTAAGGATAAGATTATTCCTATTGCAGATATCCTTGACTGCAAAAAGGACAAAGCACAACATGTCATGGTACCTGGACTCTGGATGCTCACGACACATGACAGGAAGAAGGTCTATGTTCCAAGACCTGGTGTTTAAGTCTGGAGGAGAAGTCAAGTTTGGAGGAGATCAGAAGGGCAAGATAATTGGCTCTGGAACTATAAAGTCTGGTAACTCTCCTTCCATTTCTAATGTACTTCTTGTAGAAGGATTAACACATAACCTCTTATCTATCAGTCAATTGAGTGACAATGGTTATGATATAATCTTTAATCAAGAGTCTTGCAAGGCTGTAAATCAGAAGGATGGCTCAATCCTATTTACAGGCAAGAGGAAGAACAACATTTATAAGACAGATCTGCAAGATCTTATGAGTCAGAAGGTGACTTGTCTTATGTCTGTTTCTGAAGAGCAGTGGGTCTGGCACAGAAGATTAGGTCATGCTAGTTTGAGAAAGATTTCTCAGATTAACAAACTGAATCTGGTCAGAGGACTCCCTAATCTGAAATTCAAATCAGATGCTCTTTGTGAAGCATGTCAGAAGGACAAGTTCTCCAAACCTGCATTCAAGTCCAAGAATGTTGTTTCTACCTCAAGGCCATTAGAACTCTTGCACATTGATCTGTTTGGCCCAGTCAAAACAGCATCTGTCAGAGGGAAGAAATATGGATTAGTCATCGTAGATGATTATAGCCGCTGGACATGGGTAAAATTCTTGAAACACAAGGATGAGACTCATTCAGTGTTCTTTGATTTCTGCATTCAGATTCAATCTGAAAAAGAGTGTAAAATCATAAAGGTCAGAAGTGATCATGGTGGTGAATTTGAAAACAGATCCTTTGAAGAATTCTTCAAAGAGAATGGTATTGCCCATGATTTCTCTTGTCCTAGAACTCCACAGCAAAATGGAGTTGTAGAACGAAAGAATAGGACTCTACAAGAAATGGCCAGAACCATGATCAATGAAACCAATATGGCTAAGCATTTCTGGGCAGAAGCAATAAACACTGCATGCTATATTCAGAATAGAATCTCTATCAGACCTATTCTAAATAAGACTCCCTATGAATTGTGGAAGAATAGAAAGCCCAACATTTCATATTTCCATCCTTTTGGATGTGTATGCTTTATTCTGAACACTAAAGATCATCTTGGTAAGTTTGATTCCAAAGATCAAAAATGTTTCCTTCTTGGATATTCTGAACGCTCAAAAGGCTACAGAGTATACAATACTGAAACATTGATTGTAGAAGAATCAATCAATATCAGGTTTGATGATAAGCTTGGTTCTGAAAAACCAAAGCAGTTTGAAAATTTTGCAGATTGTGATATTGATATATCAGAAGTTGTTGAGCCAAGAAGCAAAGCATCAGAAGCAGAGCTTCTCAGAAGCAAAGAATCTGAAGATCAAGTATCAGCTTCTCTGGAGAATCTAAGCATTTCTGAAGTACCATCTGTCAGAAGATCATCCAGACTCATCTCTGGTCATTCAGAAGATGTCATTCTTGGAAAGAAGGATGATCCAATCAGAACAAGAGCATTCCTTAAGAACAATGCAGATTGTCAATTAGGTCTTGTATCTTTGATCGAGCCAACTTCTGTTGATCATGCTCTAGAAGATCCAGACTGGATAATTGCTATGCAAGAAGAATTGAATCAGTTTACAAGGAATGATGTTTGGGATCTTGTTCCTAGACCAGATGGATTCAATATAATTGGTACAAAATGAGTCTCTAGAAACAAGCCCAAAATTAGAAGATGAGAAGTTCTTATATATGGGTATCTTCTGAAATGAAATCTTTTTCTTAAGATGTTCTGATTAAAATCAACTAGAAATTGTGATTCAGTTACTACTAACGTTTCATTGTCTAAGTTGATTCAGAATCTCTTTAAAAGCAAAACAGCTGTAACTGGCAATCCAGATGGTAAACACGTGTTCACTACTCCTGGACAAGCGTGCGTGCAGTTGAGGGGACGTCTACTTAGGTAACTGTGCAAATCACGTCTTTTGTCTTTATTATCTCTCCTCATGTCACGTAACATTAAATGCTTTTCATCATTAACTCCCTTTCAGTTTTCTTTTTATATTCTTCAAACGTTTCTTTTCCCTCTTATATTTCTCTCACTTTGCATACAGTTTCTTTTTCGTTCTCTCTCTTTACATTCATATCATAAACCCTAGCAGTTTCCAATATCTGCAACTTCATCATGAATCCATCGTCAAGCTCTGGGAATCAAGATAATGATCGGAAACAAAAGAGAAAGGCAACTGCTGAACCAGAAACCAAACCAAAAAGAGTAAGGATCACCTATGACCCTCTCAAAGTGTATCAACCCCTTGACGGTACCCCTCAATCACCTCCCTCTTCAAAGACCTCCACCACCTTTTCCTCCTCATTCATCCTCTCGGAACCACCTTCTTCACCATCTGATATCTCCTCTCCTTCAACCCTTCCATCAGATATTTCTTCATCTCTCTCACACCCTTTTCCCACCAGAACACCTAATCCCTATAGTGTCGTTCTTCCCGACTCCAGGTTCACCGTCAACCCTCCAACCCCTACCACTCAATCATATCTGGAGCTTTTACATTCTGATGTAAATGGCTGGTTGGAGATTCTAGGTGCTGCTCACCTTAATCATCTGGATGAGTATGCTACAAACAACCTTTGGAATACCTTTCGTCAGGATTTTCTGGATAAGGCTACAGACACTCAGAGAAGGATTATGTCTGAAGCTCCTGGTGTTCGTGGTCTCCGGTTGGAAGTTGGTGAGAGCAGCCATCACCATCTCATCAGGAACAGAAGTGTTCTTGAAAGGAAGATACCAGCAGATGAGTTGGAAGAAGAAAATCTCTGCAGAGACATCGTGGTGTGGAGACCATGGTTTCCTGTGCTGACTGGAGATTTTCAGTGGCTGTTCAACTGGTTCAGAATGAACCCTTCTGAAAAAGCACCTCACATGGTCTTTCCAGTAGTGGTTTATCGTGCTGAAGTTGCTGGTCCTACTCCTCCAACAAACCTAGCAGCTATTCTTCAAGCGTTGGAAGATGGAACTTCTGAGCTGCCTGAACCAGAATATGCTAAGGCTACTTCTGAGTCAGACTCAGATGAGGAAATGGAAGATGCACAAGCTGAAGATCTCCCAGAAGATCACCCTGCTGAGATTGCTGTCCCTTTTGGCAGAAATACTGGTGCCTCTTCTTCTGGTGAAACCTCAGCTCTGATGGAGACCTTGGAAACTCTTCATCAGAATCAAGCTATGCTGGCTTCTCGCTTGGACGCGCAAGAAGCAGCCAATGCTGAGTTTCGCTCCTTCATGACAAGGCAAGCTACAAGCACTGACGGGATTCATGATGTTCTGGCGCGGATTTTGCGTAGGCTAGGATCTTAGTCTTTTGGTCTTTGTAGTTTTCTTTCCTTGTTGCATCTGTTTTCCTGCATTCCTCTCCTGTAATCCTTCGTTTGATTATCAATGAAGTTTCTTTGTTTTTACATTCCAGTACTTTTTATTTGTCGTTTTATTCATCTGAATCTTTTGAATTATTCTTTTTGATGTTATGACAAAAAGGGGGAGAAGATAAATGATAAATGATTTGATTAATCTATCAGTTGCTGGGTACAGCTCCCACACATTCACTAACAAGAACTGCAAGTTCTATATGGTTTAAGTGTTTTGCAGGTATAAAGAAGTGAAGAGAATCTTCAAAGCAAACACAAGAAGCAAAACCATGGAAACTGAAGCAAGCCGAGTGCTATCAAGCTTCAGAGATCAGAAGCACTGATAATAGAATTTGATCCATATTTGTCTATTTGTTCTGACAAAATTCTATTTGCTCTGATACATTATTTTAGCCTATATGGCTCTGATACATATAATGTGTTCGAATATACATTTTATGTTCTAACTCGTTCATGCTGACCTTTGTCGTTTAGTTTTTGTTCTGTAACATTTCAGGATGTAGAGATGCTCAGATGATGCTCTGGTACATTCAACTATGTTCTGATACAAATCTAGCATGAAGTGATGTTGGTAGAAATTCAAAGCTCTGAAGCTATCCGAGGGAAGCAGAAATCAGAAGCTGTGAATGTTCTAAAGATCATTGAAATTCAAGTTCTGAAGCTGTCCTAGATGGAAGCAGGAATCAGAAGCTGTGAGTGTTCTAGGAATCTAAAGAAATTCTAGTTCTGAAGCTGTCCAATGGAAGCAGAAGTCAGAAGCTAGGAATTCTCTGAAGACAGAAGCTTATATGATCGTCTCTACCGAAATAATCAGGGAAGTCTTTTAAAGTTCTTCGAGTATTTATTTCAGGGGGAGATTATTTATCTCAGGGGGAGATTGTTAATCTCAGGGGGAGACATATTCATATGCTTATGCTATAGCTGTGTAATTTGTCTTTTGCCGTCTGTTCTTTCTGATCGCAAATTCATATCATTTATATATGTTTTTGTCATCATCAAAAAGGGGGAGATTGTTAGAACAAGATTTGTTCTGATCAATTATCTTAGTTTTGATGATAACAATAATATGAATTTTGCTTAAGATAATATGGTACTCTAATCCAATGCAATTTCCTTTTCAGGAAATATATATAAAGAGTACGCATAATTCAGCGCTCAGAAGCTTTGTCTCAAAGGGTTCAGCATGCAACATCAGAACATGGTCTGGCAAGACATCAGAAGATGGTCGAAGCAGAATCAGAACATGGGTCTATGGAAGCATCAGAAGAACAAGAGAACAGAAGCACTGAAGTTCTGATGGTATCACGCTCAGAAGCACTTCAAGGTCAGAAGATCAGAAGATGCTATGCACCAAGCTGTTTGACTCTGATGATATTCAAACGTTGTATTCACAAACATCAGATCAGAAGGAAGTACAAGTGGCAAGCTACGCTGACTGACAAAAGGAACGTTAAAAGCTACTAAAGGCTACGTCAGTAGACACAGCGTGAACAAGGCTCGAGGTAGTTGACAAAAGCGTATAACATTAAATGCGATGCTGTACGGAACACGCAAAGCATTAAATGCACTCAACAGTCATCTTCTCCAACGCCTATAAATATGAAGTTCTGATGAGAAGCAAGGTTAACGATCCTAAACAAGATTATTCAAAAAGACTTGCTGAAACGCTGTTAAACTCAAAGCTCAGAATCTTCATCTTCATCAAAGCTCACTACATTGCTGTTGTAATATATTAGTGAGATTAAGCTTAAACGATTAAGAGAAATATCACAGTTTGTGATTATCGCTTTTAAGAAGCATTTGTAATACTCTTAGAATTGATTACATTAAGTTGTAAGGAACTAGAGTGATCGTGTGGATCAGAATACTCTAGGAAGTCTTAGAAGTTATCTAAGCAGGTTGTAACTAGAGTGATCGTGTGGATCAGTATACTCTAGAAAAGTCTTAGAGGGTATCTAAGCAGTTGTTCCTGGAGTGATCAGTGTGTGATCAGAAGACTCTGGAAGACTTAGTTGCTGACTAAGTGGAGAACCATTGTAATCCGTGCGATTAGTGGATTAAATCCTCAGTTGAGGTAAATCATCTCTGCGGGGGTGGACTGGAGTAGTTTAGTTAACAACGAACCAGGATAAAAATAACTGTGCAATTTATTTTTATCTGTCAAGTTTTTAAAGCTACACTTATTCAAACCCCCCCTTTCTAAGTGTTTTTCTATCCTTCATTTTCTCTACATAGTACCTTTGGACGGGAGTGAAGGTAGAGAAAAACACAAGAAAAGGGGTTTGAATTGGATTTTCTAAAAACTGTTCTTCTTAAAAATACTATTCACAAAAATAAATGAGATAGTTAAGAGGGAGAAGAATAAGAACACGTTTGGTTATACAAGTTCATCTTAGAAAAGGCTAATCTTGTCCACCCGTCAAGGTGATTTTGCCTTAGAAAAGGACTTAATTCACTAATATTGAAATATTACAAACAACCTCTAAGAGTCTATAAAGACACCTTAGCCCTCTCAAGTATACAGACTAACAACCTAGTCACTTGAAGAATACAAATCTCAACAGATTTACAAATGATAATATTTACAAGATTTTGCTTCTAAAAAACATATTGAAACATAAACTCTTAAGCACAAATGTTAACACAATCTAATGAGCAACAACTCTTATGTTTTAGAGATTCTTAGAAACTAGATTTCTCACAATGGAGTATTTAGTACAATTTCTCTAAGATATTTCTATCTCTTTTCTTTGAAGTTTATTTGTTGAGTTCGAAAATATAGCTTGTGAATGTTCAGCGTGTTGATTAACGACTTGTGAATGCGCAACTTCTTCAAAAGAGAGTGTCTCATATATATATAGTCCCTTGGAGATGACCGTTGAGAAGGACAAGTGTATCTTTCCTTGTAGCTTGATGTAACGGCTCCAAAAAGATCATGGGGGACAAAGAGCACACCAAAATCGGGTTCGTACGTTATGTCTTGCAGTAGTTGGATAAAATTGATGTAATGTTGAACCATATTGCTTCTATTGCAAGTTATCATATCATTCTTTTTGAGATGTAGTTCTATTCTGAAGTAGAGAAAGCGTGGAAGAGATCAAGTAACGTAGACATCCCAAGAGAAAATATTCTTTAGAGTCAAAGTGAAGTGTTCAGAGTTGAAAGTGGCAGCTTATCTGAACGACACGTTCTTGATTTTTGAGCTGGAAACAAAAGCTTATCTGAGCTTGAAATCTTGATTTCTGATCTTAAAGAGTTGCTTAGTTTTAGAACATTTGTAAATCCTTTATTTGATGAGCCATTCAACATTCTTCAGAACTGCTGATGTAGCTTCATAATTGAGATGAATAGTTCTTCTAATGTGTGTTATGCTGATTCTGATGATTATTTGGACAACAATTTTATTAACCTAAATAGTAAATCTGCACACTTAAGAAACTATTAGAGTACAAAATTGATACATAACAAATATATGTATTGTTATCATCAAAACTTAAAGATTGAATGCATAACCAAATCTTTTTTTAACAGGGAGGTTTGTCCATGGTGCTCCTCCGGTTATGGAAACAATGTATGGGTGGTTGTATTTGCTTGCCTCTTTCCTTTCTCCACTTGTCCAGAACATTGCGATATTCGAGGAATACTTACCTTTATGTGCCTCCTCTCTATTCCTCTTTCCTCTTTTCATATATTCAACTAGCCAACCCCTCTTTGTAAGCTCTTCGATGGTATATTTCAACTAGATACACTAATTAGTATTATGATCATGGCTTCTATGGAAGTGACAATATTTTGACTTGTTTGTCCAAGATGTCTCTTTGATGGGGTATGAGAGTCAGACTCACGATTTTCGAAATTCAATATTTATACAGTCTTGGTAAATCTTCTCACTGGAGAGCATCACAAAAGTGTACTTGTTTTACTTTTCTAGCACTCTCGGGTCAGAGTCATCCCTACGCCAATGGGATTCCTTCCCAACGGGGCGACTAGAATGAGAATCGGCGGAGGCATGATTATCAAAACATGTAGAAATTTTCTCTTCCAAGATCATGTAAGGCTCGACCATGGTTAAGATTTCTTGCACACCTTTATCTTTCCTAACTTTTGCCTGAAATGATGGTCCATTAGAAGACTATTCTCGAAGATCCAACAATAAAGTGTTGATAATGCTAAGCTTATATATCCTTGAGGTTATGGTATTGGGCTTGGATTACTCAAATGTTTGTAGTACCATATAATATAAAGGTCTTTTAAAGCCTTT
This sequence comes from Vicia villosa, assembly GCF_029867415.1. Classification (NCBI taxonomy): domain Eukaryota; kingdom Viridiplantae; phylum Streptophyta; class Magnoliopsida; order Fabales; family Fabaceae; genus Vicia; species Vicia villosa. Next base: position 58,855,194 of record NC_081181.1, on the reverse strand, counting down.
TTACCGCATAGGAACACCCTGCCTAATCAAACCCTTCATGTTTGTGAACTTCCTCACCATTGTAACCAACATCATTCTAGAATAAATATAGGTAATGAAATTTCTTGAATTGTTTATAATGATCGGATAAACAACTAAATCTTTCTCAAAATCCTCGAATATGAAATTAATATAGTGGGTTGCACATGGGGTCCAATACAAGTAAAACAAAAAGTAAAACTTATAGGAAATAAAACCTAGCTACATGTGCATTTTGATGATGAAGAAGAGTTGAAGGCGAGTTTTAAACGACATATGTTGGAGGAAGAAGATGAGTTTTAGGCATTGAAATTGGTAGATTTGAGGAGGAATAATGAGTGTTAAAGGTCGGAGTTTGATATAAGAAAGATACATATTCTCTCTCTTGAAGGTCTGAGTTTGATACAAGAAAGATAAATACTCTCTCTCTCTCTCTCTCTCTCACACACACACACACATACAAAACACACACACATACAAAACACACACACACACATAATTGGGGTGGACTTCAATTTTACTAAATAAAACTTTTTAAATTTGATTTAGCATAAACTTCACACATTCACATGTAAAATAGGGTGATTTTACTAGTAAGCACATAATTTTGACAACCATGCCTCCCGTAGTATATGCGAGAATGTTGTTTGCAAGCTTAGTGTGATAATAAAGCCAACTATGAAGGTGAGAATGTGATACAACTCCATGCTTGAAAGGACTGGTCTACCAATATGTTTCTTTCACAATAAATATGTTGGAAGTACAATCATCTTATATCAAATGTGAGATATGATTGAAGCAAGATGAAGAGAATTGAAATCATCACTGATGAATTTCTAAGCAAATAAATAGTTTGATTCACACACCACTAGGGGTGGAAATAGGCCAGACCGACTAACAGGGGCATACGGCCTAGCCTACATAGGCTCAGGCCAGGCCAAGCTTTTTTTTCAAATAGAAAAGACCTAGGCTTTTTTAAAAGCATATTTAGCTAAAAAGGCTAGGCCACAGGTCATACAAAAAGTCTTTTAAACCTAGTAGGTTGAACTATTTAAATATATATGAATAATTTAATTATTATTATAAAATTTTATTCATACTTTGAATTAAAATACAAAAATCAAGCTTAGTCATTTAAATGAGCGAATGGAAATTAACTGCAAAAACTTTATGAACAATGTCATAAGTTGTTTTCTTAAGTTCTCTCAAACAAATAGTATCAAAAAACTTAGGTTAATAGGTAAACTTGAATAAGTCAACGCAAATAAGCATTTAGTCAAGTTGATCTTTTAATTTGTTAGTCCATTTAAACATTAGTTAAATTTCTTATTTACAAATGCTCAAATAAAATAGGCTTTTATGTAGGCTCTTAGGCCAAACATGTATTCGAAAAGGCCAGGCTTAGGCCTAAAAATAAGCCTTTGATAGGCCATAGGCCAGACTTAGGCTTTGAAATTTTTGACAGGCCAGGTTCAGGCTTGGCAAAGCCTAGCTCATCCCAACCTATTCCCACCCCTACACACCACGTAAAGATAGCCCATATGAACTTTAGTTTTTTTTCTTCTTTTAAGTAGTCTAGTGACCATGATTTCAATATCCTTAAAGTGTAGATTGTCGCAAATTCAAACTATCGCCTTTTTAATTTAATGTTCTTGCCGTTACCTATTGATTGTGGATTATCTCAAAGAATGTACACAATAGATTCAAGTGAGATAATAAATCTAGTGCAAGAAGAATCGTTAGCAACATGTCTATCAACACAAACATAATTTGGTGTGAGACATTCTCACATGATCAATTGTAAAAGATGTGTCATATTCTCTTGTAATCAGAGACTCTATAGATTTTTCCAACTATCAATCTGATCATGGTCAACCCGAAGATCTAAATGCAGAGAGTGTAAAATATTAAATTTAATAAATAATTCTAATCATATCTAAATAAAATAACATACTTAAAAACTTATATTTTACTAAATTTTTATTGTCTGAGTGCGTTTAATTCGCTCGCAAAAGGGTAAATACTGGACAAAATAGTACAATACAAATCTTTAAAGTACTTGACAACTTTTTTGTCTTGTATAATGTTTGATGCACAATGGACATGATAAATAAAATAAAGTAAAATTTACTATGATACCGTTTATAAATATAAATACTAATAGAAGAGGAGGAGAGTTAATATTTTTTAATATTAAATAAAAAAGTGTTTTTTTTTTTAATTTTAAATAACATGTATTGAGGACAAATTGGGTGTTTTTGTATTATAAATATTAATAGAGGAGAGAAAGAATATATTTTTAATATAAAAAAATATTTTTATATTTTAAATGACTTGTAATATGAACAAAATAATATCTTTCACATTTTTCGTATTGTAAATATTAACAGAGGAGAGAGAGAGAGAGAGAGAGAGAGAGAGAGAGAGAGAGAGAGAGAGAGAGAGAGAGAGAGAGAGAGAGAGAGAGAGAGAGAGAGAGAGAGAGAGAGAGAGAGAGAGAGAGAGAGAGAGAGAGAGAGAGAGAGAGAGAGAGAGAGTATTTTTTAAATAAAATTAAAAATGTATTTTTGTATTGTAAATAACTTGTACTAAAAACAAAAGAGTATTTCATATTTTAAATATTAATAGAGGAGGATGAGATACATAAAGAAAAATATATATATTTTTAATAGAAAGTAAACAGGTATTTTTCATATTTTAAATAACTTACACTAGAGTGTATTGTAAATATTAATAGAGGAGGACAAGAGGGGGGGGGGGAGAGTATATTTTTAGTAAAAAAATTATAGTTTTCTAGGTTAAATAATTTGTACTATGAACAAAAAGTTATTTCATGGTTTATTAATCGTAATTTTATATTCGGTGCATATTGACATGTTATTGTGCGTTAATTTCCCATCACAAAGGTTCATGTGTTCATATCCATTGACATTATCAATGTTCAATTATGCAATATGACCTCAACTTTTTTACTCACTTTCCTTATTTACATCACAATTCACATAATTTGTGTTATGGACATGTCTAATGGTTGAGCATGGCCTAATCCATTTTTGAGTGCAAGACGGTTCAAAAGATTTGGCCCAGTATGTTCGGGCAACGAAAGGTGTTTTTCCCTTCTTCCCTTCGGAAGGGCACGCGTGATCGGTTGACCCTAAGGCCAACCAAACCACTGCTGCCCTCAACTGCATCTATGTCCGCATCAACGACTAATTTTTACTCTGCCAGGGCATCCCTCCAGGATGATGAGCACGAGCTTCCCACCCATGCTTTCACGTAAAATTCCTAGTAGTTACCTATTTTTGGGTCTGGATTCTAGATTCCTAACCCAAAAATAGGGACCAATGGTCATGCGCTGGTGGCACGATAAACACCTTTTCATTTGAGAGGGTCGGGTATTCAAATCGTATCCTAAAACACTCCCACGTATCTCTGCATTCTTATTAACTTTATCATCGGAGTGCCTTGCAGGTACACCTCATCCTCTTTAATTCCAACATTATGAACAAAGTCTTGGCCCACTTCAAGTTCTGATTCCAACATTGGAGTGCCATGCAGGTACACCCCATCGTCTTTGATTCCAACATTGTGAACAAAGTCTCTGACCCACTTCAAGTTCTGATTAACCTGTAAGATTAGTGGCGTTGTCAGTAGGAACTCTGTTCTCCCCATCTTTCTTTCCCCGGAAACCAAATATCAAAGCATCTTTTCAAGATTCCACTCATGGCCAGTCAGGATGACGACAATAATGTTCACGAAACCAATATCTCGTCTGAGCACAAGACTATATTTAGCTTAAAATCCATAGATATTTATAGCATTTTCCATTTATTATGTTAATTTATTATGATATTACGCGAGTATTTGCTTTGTTTCAGGTTTTACACTCTAATCACGACTATTTGCGAAAAGGAAAGAAAATGGAGCTTAAATGACCAATATCTATGCCTAAAAGATGAAAAAGGGTGCTGAAGTGAGAAGGAGGTGCAAATAAGACCTAAAGGCCCAATGAAGCAATCCAGCCCACGAAGGAAGGCAGCCCAAACCACACAAGCTAGTGGAGACGCACGTCTCCAACGTTCCAAAGGTCACCTCAGCAAAAGGAGACGCACGTCTCCAAGCCTTCCTACATCTTCTCCACTTGAGACGCACGTCTCAAGTCAGTCAAGGCCGCTTCCTGAAGAAACGGAGACGCACGTCTCCACACCCAGTCTGCAAAGTCCCCACTTTTCACGCAACGTCACAGCAAAACCTCTCCTATAAATAGAACCTGCTGCCTCACTTCTAAAGAGTCCGATTTCCTGCCAACGAAGTGCTGCCGAAATTGTACCGCGAACCGTATTTCTTTATTCTGCTTTCATTCAAACACTTATTTTCTCACAACGATTTCTACACTGGAAATTGTTGTGAACTTTTTATAGATCTAACCTTACGTTAGATTTATCGCTTTTATTTCCTTGTTTATTTTTTCTGTCCGTTTAAATTCCGAAGAACGATCCAGCCAACCTGTGGTGGAAGTTCAGTACTTGAAGATCCAATTACCATTTATTTAATTCAGGTTTTTATTTACCGCCTTTATTTATAATAATTTGCATGATATATTGTATGCCATTTACTATGCCTATTATTATGAACCGAACCGATTTATGCATGTTTAACCATATTAATATGTCTGGCTAAATTACTAAGGTGTCGGTATGTAGAGTAAGTTAACCGAGGGATCCGAAATAAATTGGCTTAATTATGTTTTATTAAATATCACTTATTTTTGGTTTGTATGTCTAATTTAATTAGTAAGTCTTAAAATCAATAGAGCGAAAGTTTGAGGTCTTAAGACGGTCAAAGGTTAAAATCAATAGAGCGAAAGTTTGAGATCTTTAACTGGATAGTAGACATAGGACATTAGTTTTAAGGATGGCGAAAGCGTATTAAAACTAATTGGGACTTATTTATTTTCAAAAATTGTTTTTACACCCGATGGGATGGCGAAAGCGTACGTTAGGGATATTAGCATGTTCCGAGTCAACAGAGCGAAAGTTTGAGATTAGGAGATTTAAATAGATAACAACCTCATAAAATAGGCATTTTATTAATTGCGTTGTTTTCAAAAAGCTCTTCTAAAATCTAATGGGATGGAGAAAGCGTACATTAGGATTAGGATAGTAATCTGAATCAACAGAGCGAAAGTTTGAGACGAGGATTTTTAATCAATTTAATTAGTAAAGATTTTTTGTTAAATTATGCAAAAGCCAATGGACCTTCGGATTACCTTAAGTTAAACGAAATACATACTGATACCTGTCTTTTATTATATTCTTTATTTCTCACTATCACTCTCCCTTAGAAACAATCGAAATTTTAGTAGCCCTAGCTTTACATAGTAACCTTAGATAACGGTAGATCGATTCATAGTCCCTGTGGATTCGATATCTTTTAAAACTACACGACATGACTGTGCACTTGCAGTTATCAGATTTATAGACACGTAAAGTCGCGATCAAGTTTTTGGCGCCGTTGCCGGGGACTATTTAAGTCGATATCGTAACTCACTGTTACACCGTAGAGACTAGGACAATTCTTCCTTTTCTTTCTGAACGATTGTATGCCAAATACTCGTTCACAAGGAGGAGATTTAATACAACGAATTAACGAGATCGAACGTTTCATTAACGTCAAACGTCGAGCTCGCAATCTTCCCGAAGTAGCACCAATTCCTATTAATCAGGAATTGACTTTTACTGATCAAATCAATCAAATTATCCCGAAGTTAGAGATGGCTGCTATTCGTCCTCTTAGAGACTATGCCGCTCCTTCGCGCGCTGAACCACATTCAAGTATCGCACCACCTGCGATTGAGGCAAACAATTTCGAACTGAAACCTTCGCTGGTCCAAGCTGTTCAACAGAATCAATTCTCTGGAAGCCCTGTAGACGACCCTAACCTCCATTTATCTGTGTTCGTGCAATACACCGACACTGTCAAAGCTAACAACGTTAGTCCCGAAGCTATTCGATTACGTCTCTTTCCTTTATCCTTGAGAGATAGAGCTAGAGCGTGGCTTCAATCCCTGCCTTCCAATTCCATAACTACATGGGACGAATTGAAGAGAGTATTCTTAGCGAGATACTTTCCGCCTAGCAAAACTGCTATGCTTAGAGGTCAAATCAACGGATTTACCCAGAAAGATAACGAATCACTCTTCGAAGCTTGGGAACGTTACAAGGACATGCTTAGAATATGCCCTCATCATGGACTCGAACCATGGCTGATCATCCATACTTTCTATGGTGGTCTCTTATATAACACCAAAATGACTATAGATGCCGCTGCTGGCGGAGCATTAATGGACAAACCCCATGATGAAGCATACAAACTCATAGAGAACATGGCACAAAACCATTACCAATGGGGTGGAGAACGAGCTGCTCTAGAGAAAACCCAAACCAAAGGAGGAATGTACGAAGTAAGTGGTATAGACCGCGTTAACACTAAAGTAGACGCTTTAATTCAAAAGATCGAGAACTTAACCATCACTCCTTCAGCCACCGCTGCCGATGTAACACCTAACTGCGAGATTTGTGGATTGACTGGACATGTAGTTGCCGAATGTCAACTCTTGACTGGAATTCCATCTGATCAAGTAAACTATGCTCAAGGAAACCCTTATTCTAACACGTACAACCCTGGATGGAAAAACCACCCGAACTTTTCTTATAAGAACAACAATGCATTGTACGCGCCTGGACAAGCACCTGCTGTACCACCTGGCTACCAAAAAGCGCCTGTAGCTGCTCAAAACACCCCTAGGAAGTCGAATCTAGAAATCATGATGGAGAACTTCATAGCTTCCCAACAACAAACCAATAAAGACTTCCTGAACCAAAACATCCACAACAGCGAGCAACTAAAACAATTATCGAACAAAGTAGATGCTTTAGCTACTCATAACAAAATGCTAGAAACTCAAATCTCACAAGTAGCTCAACAACAAGCACCTACTGCTGCCCCTGCTGGCACGTTTCCTGCTCAACCTCAACCCAATCCTAAAGGACATGCGAACGCAATAACACTACGAAGTGGAACGAATTACGATGGACCCATAGATCCTAGAACTCAAAACATACCCATGTCACAACAAGAGCCAAAGGAAACCCAAAAGAAAACAACTGACGAACAAACTGCTAAGACTGATGAGAACAATAACGAAGTGGAACCTGAAAAAGAGAAACCTTACGTTCCACCACCACCTTATAAGCCACCAATTCCTTACCCTCAGAGATTAGCTAAATCAAAAACCGAAGCGCAATTTAAAAGATTTGTAGAACTTCTGAAGCAATTAAACATAACCATACCATTCACAGAAGCCATAACTGAGATGCCTTCGTACGCTAAATTCCTAAAAGAAATCCTATCAAACAAAAAGAAACTCGAGGATAATGAAACTGTAACACTTACCGCTGAATGCAGCGCTATCATCCAAAATAACATGCCTCCAAAACTGAAAGACCCTGGTAGTTTCTCTATACCCTGCGTAATAGGAAAAACCATCATAGAGAAAGCCTTGTGCGATTTAGGAGCCAGTGTTAGTCTGATGCCTTTTTCGACCTGTAAGAAACTCAATCTAGGTGAGCTTAAAGCAACGAGAATGTCTCTTCAACTAGCTGACCGTTCAGTTAAATACCCTGTAGGAATGTTAGAGAATATCCTTGTTCGTGTAGGTCAATTCTACATCCCAACTGACTTCATCATTATGGATATCCAAGAAGATTCTAACATCCCGATCATATTAGGAAGACCATTTTTAGCAACCGCTGGTGCAATTATAGATGTAAAGCGAGGAAAGCTTACTTTCGAAGTAGGAGAAGAGAAAATAGAATTTATCCTTTCCCAATTCCTAAAAGCACCTTTTATAATTGACACATGCTGTTCTGCTGACATAATCGACGATTGTGTCAAAGAAATAAAATCCGAACCAAATAAGGAAACCGAGATCCTAAGAATTCCTATGCCGCCAATTCTTGAAGATGACAACTGGCGTGAGGAATATCAAGATGACCACCTGAGTGAATGCTTAGCTTTAACTCCCGATCCTATACCTGGACCTAAGAAACCTGCTATAGAGCTGAAAACACTTCCTACCGATCTTAGATAGGAATTTCTAGACGAAGAACTAAACCGACCAGTTATAGTGAACGCCAACTTAGGACGAACCGAGACTGAAAAATTACTTAATGTCCTAAGAAAATACCCAACCGCTTTAGGATATAACATATCAGATCTGAAAGGTATAAGCCCTTCTCTGTGTATGCACCGCATTATGCTCGAAGACGATAGTAAAACCTCTAGGGAACATCAAAGGCGAATAAATCCTATTATGAGCGATGTGGTTAAAAAGGAAATCCAAAAACTGCTAGAAGCCGGAATAATATATCCTATATCCGATAGTAAATGGGTTAGCCCTGTTCACGTCGTACCAAAGAAAGGAGGAGTTACTGTAATCACTAACGCAAAAGGAGAATCTGTAGCACAACGTACCCAAACTGGATGGAGAATGTGCATTGACTATAGGAAGCTAAACAAAGATACCCGAAAAGACCATTTCCCTTTACCTTTCATAGATCAAATGCTCGAACGCCTAGCTAAACACTCACATTTCTGTTATCTGGATGGATACTCCGGATTTTTCCAAATTCCTATCCACCCTGACGACCAAGAGAAGACCACATTTACCTGTCCTTATGGTACATTCGCTTATAGACGAATGCCTTTTGGACTATGCAATGCACCCGCGACCTTCCAAAGATGTATGATGGCAATATTTGCCGACTTCCTAGATGGAATAATGGAGGTCTTTATGGACGACTTCTCTGTCTGTGGAGGAAGTTTTGAAACATGTTTAGAAAACCTTGAAATGGTACTTAAATGATGCGTAAGCGTAAACCTAGTCCTTAATTGGAAAAAATGCCATTTCATGGTTCGACAAGGAATTGTACTTGAACACATCGTATCCGATAGAGGAATCGAAGTTGATAAAGCAAAAATTGAAATTATCGAAAACCTTCAACCTCCCAAAACCGTTAGAGAAATAAGAAGTTTTCTGGGACACGCTGGTTTTTACCGACGTTTCATTAAGGATTTCTCTAAAATCACAAAACCCTTAACTGAACTACTTATGAAAGACGCCGAATTTATTTTCACCGATAAATGCACTGAAGCATTTCAAACGCTTAAACGAGCATTAATCTCTGCGCCAATTATGCAACCTCCCGACTGGAATGAACCTTTTGAAATAATGTGTGACGCAAGTGATTATGCTGTAGGAGCCGTTCTAGGGAAAAGAAAGGATAAGAAACTACATGTCATATACTATGCGAGTAGAACCCTAGACGAAGCTCAAATGAATTATGCCACGACAGAAAAAGAGTTATTAGCTGTCATATTTGCACTAGACAAGTTCCGTTCTTACCTGGAAGGAGCCAAAATAATCATATACACTGACCACGCCGCCATTAGGTACCTCCTAACCAAAAAGGACGCCAAACCAAGACTTTTGAGATGGATCTTGTTACTACAAGAGTTCGACCTGGAAATTAAAAATAAAAAGGGCACTGAAAATGTCGTAGCAGATCACCTCTCTCGATTGGAAAATCTAAAACCCGAACAAGTACCAATTGACGATGATTTCCCTTATGAAAGACTCATCGCTCAGTTAGAAGCCAATGAATTCGAACCATACCGTCCAAACTCTGAAACCAACAACTTAGCTGAAATAGCTTTAGCCCGATCTGACACACCTTGGTATGCAGATTTCGTAAACTACCTAGCTGCTGGTGTGCTTCCTCCTGATCTAAGTTACCAACAGAAGAAGAAATTCTTCCATGACCTAAAACATTACTATTGGGACGACCCGCTCCTGTTCAAAAGAGGCCCCGATGGAATCTTTAGACGTTGTGTACCCGAGGAAGAGATAAGAAGCATAATAACACACTGTCATTCTGCACCGTGTGGAGGACACCATAGCACATCTAGAACCTGCGCCAAAATCCTTCAATCTGGACTCTTCTGGCCCAACCTGTGGAAAGACGTTTATTTTGCTGTAATAAGCTGTGATAGATGCCAACGAACCGTAAACATTTCAAGACGCGATGAAATGCCTCAAAAAGGCATTCTAGAAGTAGAAATATTTGACGTCTGGGGAATAGACTTTATGGGACCGTTTCCGTCATCGTTTGGAAATCAATATATACTCGTAGCTGTCGATTACGTTTCAAAATGGATAGAAGCTATTGCTTCTCCTACAAACGATACACGAGTAGTTATCAAACTTTTCAAAAACGTCATCTTCCCTAGGTTCGGTGTGCCAAGATTGGTAATTAGCGATGGTGGGTCCCATTTCATTTCAAGAATACTTGAGAAACTCCTTCGAAAATATGGAGTGAATCATCGAATAGCCACACCATACCATCCACAAACAAGCGGACAAGTAGAAGTATCTAACCGCGAAATAAAACAAATATTGGAGAAAACTGTCGCTATATCTAGAAAAGATTGGTCAACCAAGCTGAATGAAGCTTTATGGGCTTATAGAACAGCTTTCAAAACTCCAATAGGAACTACCCCATTCAAACTCGTTTATGGAAAATCATGCCACCTCCCGGTAGAGTTGGAACATAAAGCCTATTGGGCCATTAAGAACTTAAACCTAAACTACACTGCCGCTGGTGAGAAACGACTTCTAGACATAAACGAATTAGAAGAACTTAGACAAGACGCTTATGAAAATGCCAAAATCTATAAAGAGAGAACGAAAAAATGGCACGACAAGCGTATATCTAGGAAAAATTTTAGCATAGGCGATAAAGTACTTTTATTTAATTCTAGACTAAAATTATTTCCTGGTAAGTTACGATCTAGATGGTCTGGCCCTTTCGAAATAACTAACATATTTCCGAGTGGAGCGATAGAAATCAAAGGAGAAACCGTCAAACCTTTTGTCGTAAATGGGCAACGTCTTAAGTATTACCATCATCTCGAACACGATGAAAACATCGAAGTTTTTAAACTTGACGAACTGCCCGCTCTTTCGAAAAAATAGTTTTCTATTTTTAAAATCGTCGAGCTTACGACATAAAACAAAGCGCTTGGTGGGAGACAACCCACATTTATTTACTCTTTTATTTTATTTTATTTTATTTTAACCTTTTAATTTTCATTTAAATAATCTATTCTATTTTTAATTATTCTAATTTTAATCATTTTTTACTTTTTTCACACATCTTATAATAATTATTATAATTATAACTGCTATCTTAATTCGAGAAAATATTTCCTTTTTATAATTATATTTATTATTATAACTTGTTACTTAATTTTATTTCATTTATTCTATTTTATTTAATTTTTAAAAATAAACACTAGCCTAGTTCTAACTTAATCTTAATATTTTCAACTTCTAGGTTTTTCATTTAACTACTAACTACGATGCAAGAAGTTGATAATATGGAAGTTGTGTTCCGTGGTAGAGGACAAGAAGCAAGATTTAATAAGCTGGCTGAAAGACACATGGATTTGACTTGCTATCCTCACCAACCAACTATGGTGAAACTTGGTATCGAAGAAAGCGTCCTGCACATGCTAAACCAAATTGGTTGGACTGGTTCTCACCTGTTCCGCAAGTTTAGCACTTACCGGAAGCTCACTTTGGAATTCTTGAGCTCCCTGACCTATCTTCCAAACTGTGGACAAGGACTGAGAAAAGGAGTTATTCTCTTTAGACTCTTTGGTATGGAGTTTAATTTCTGCATCCGAGATTTTGCTGAAATGCTAGAACTACCTCATGGATCAGATGCATACACCAAAGTAGCTGAAGACAATCTTGCTTACTGGGAGTTGGAACGGTATTGGGGCAAGATCACTGGAAACGATAACCCTGAAGAGAATGAATTTCAATCTGAGAACATCCATAACCCCGCCTTCAGATACTTCCATAAGATCCTTGCTCACTACATTTTTGGTAAACCCGATAATGTCACTGAAGTCTCTAGAGAAGAGTTATTTATCATGTTTTGTACCTCTCAGAATCGCCCGGTCAATGCCATCGCTTTCATGCTAACAAACTTCGAGCGCATCACGCAAGACGAAGTTTCACCTATTAGGATCGGCGGATTCGTCACTATGATTGCTAATGCTATAGGAATGAGAGTACCTTTGCTTAGATTGACACCTCTTGGTTCCCACAACTCTATGGACATTCACTTCTGCTTTAACCGAGGTATCATCGGTAACCTTGGACCTGATCAGTTTGATTTACTCATTGATAACAAAGTATTGGATCAGTTCACCCTACCGAGTCCTAGGATGAGTGTGCACAACCCTGCCAACTGGCTTTTCTTTGATCAGATTCCTGAAAGAGAACCCTCACCTGAAACCCCTCAAGCCTATGAACATTTTGATGAGGAAATGCATGTATCAGAATCTGAGCCTGACACTCCTCCTGGTTACTATGAACCTAATCCTGAAGATGAACCCATTCCTGATTACGAACCTCTTTCTGTAGATGAACCTATATCTGAGTATGAGCCTGAAACTCGTTCTGAAGATTCTGTTGATGATTACACTGTTGATATGACTGATGTCGAGCTCGAGCAACAACAACCCGCTACATCCACCGCATCGGTGAATCAAAGAATGCCTAATCTGAACACACACGAGCAAGCCATCACTGCACTACAACAAGATGTCCAACATGTGCGTAACGAGCTACACACTTTGCAAATGCAGTTCTTTGATTTTATCGACACCGTAAATGCTCAGTTCGACGAAGTTTTCAAACACATTCAGTCTAATGAGCACACCAATAGACGTGGCTAGATGTTACCGTTTAGATTATTAGATTTTATTTCTAGTTTTAGCAATTTTTATTCATAAGTTTAGGTTTTAATTTTTCTGCATTTTACATTCTGCTTATGTCAACACTCGGTACCGGTTTAATTTTAAATGCAATATTCTTTTGATTACTGCTACTGTGTTATATTACACTGCCATTGACTGCTATATATTTGCCTGTTTATCACTTTTTGCTGTTAATAGTATTAAAAAGACACTGCTCTGAACTGATGGACAATTTATGGTATCTGTCAGCACTGTCTGGTCCCTTGCATGCGTGAACCACTTGCCTACAACAGGAGACGCACGTCTCCATCTGTGTGGGACCAGCAGGAATCATTCAGAGGACAGGAGACGCCCGTCTCCATGCTTTGTCCCCTAGCAGACTGACTGCCTGAGACGCGCGTCTCCCAAGGGCAGCAGTCTGCATTGTTGACCATGCTGCAGCACCCCAATAACTCCCATTTTGAATTTTGAATTTGAATTTCAAAATTCATCTTTCAATCTTCCTCATTCTTCCCCTTATTTATTCCATTTAAACTCCATAAACCTCATTCATCCTCCATCATTCACCTCTTAAACTCTATTCATTTCCCACTTCTCTACCCCATTCAAACTTCAAACACCACCATTAATCCATTTTAATTCTCCATTAACCACACCACTTTCAAACCTCACTATAAAACCACACCACCACCACTCTTCTTCCTCACAACCTTCATACCATTCTCTATTCTTCTACACTACATTTCTATTTTTCATTTTCATACTCACCATGCCTCCACGTTCATTCATCCGTAGTGAGCGTCCCGAGAGACCACCTCCCGACCTTTCAAATATTATCTTCCGAGATGATGACAATGATGCTCAACGAACAAAATATGTCGCCTTCTACGAACGTTCGGTCGTTCCCACAAAATTTGTGAACACCGAGTGTCTAGAAACTCTGGGTCTCATTGATGGTGTTACCCGTTTGCTCACTAAATCTAGCCTCCACCATCTTTGTACCGAACCCGTACCTACTTATGAGCCGCTCGTCTTAGAATTTTTGAGTTCTTTCAACTACGACACTCCCTCTAATCAACCACTCTCAACCGGTAGCATCCAATTTCGGATGTTTAACCGTGAATATACTCTAGATCAAGATGTCGTAGCTTCATATTTGCATTTTTAATCATGCACCAAATGCTCACCGCTCAATCTTTCAAGAACTCAATGGTCGATCTTGGGAGGAACTCGCTTTTGAATTTTGGTTCAATCTCACTGGCGAAATTCCTACCGGTTGGAGAGCTCTTCATGCTTCTCACATTCAAAACCCCGCTATACGTTATTTTCAACGTGTTTTGGGGCATACTATTTTTGCGAGATCTAACAATCACAAGATAAACCAAAATGAACTATTTTTCCTTTACTGTGCGCTGAACAATATCCGTTTCAATGCCGCACCGTTTATGTTCCAACACATCCAAGGCTTAGTCAACGCCCCCGCTACAAACCCATTCTTGCTTGGCGGAATTATTACTTCCTTGGCCTGTGCTTTAGGTCTTGGTGATGAGCTCCTCTCCCTCTCACATCTCATGAAGCCTGCTCAGTCACTCGATCTCACCTACTGCCGTGACTCCCACTTGGTTTCACCCCGCCATGATGGCCGATACACTTTGGTCGTCAACAAAGTTCTTATTCCTTATGTCATCCTTCCATGCCCTGAAAGAATCAACATCCGTTATGTTCAACGTTGGAGGCTTATTGAAGACAACCCTCAAGATAACCAACAAGAACATCCTAATGAACCTATGGATGCAAATGAAGAAGAACTCAACCAAGGGCAAGCTGATGTCAACCAACCTCCTCCAAACAACCCTCCGCCTATCACTCTTGAGGCCATGTATGCTGCTATTCTACGCCAAGATCAACTCGTTCAAGCTATGCAGACAAACCAAACTGAAACAATTAGGCTCATCCGAGAGATGCAACTGGAGCACCGTGACTATGCTATTCGGAACGAAAGTCAATACACTGAAATTGCTACATATTTGCATGATCTTGACATTCGTGTGAATGACTCTCCTCCTGATAGACATCGCCGTGTTCGTACAAGAGGCGCAAGCAGTTCTCGCAACCGCAACACTGAGGAGTAGTTCTCATGCATTGAGGACACTGCATCATTTAAGTCTGGGGGAGTCATATTATTTCTATTTCCTTTAGTTTTATTTTCCCTTCAGTTTATTTCCCTTCCTTGTAATGTTTTTCTAATTCAATAAAGAATATTTATGGAATTTAAGTCTTATATGTATAATTCCGTAGTTATTACACTTTCTTCCATTTTCTTGAGCCATAACAAAAATTTTGCTCTTAAACGATAAACGCAAACCCCACACGTTTGAGAAATACGAAGCTACTCAAACACTCAACGCATTGAAACTGAATATAGTCAATATCCTTATTGTCCCAACACTCTAAAACCCCCAAGTATGCGTAACCGATTTGAATACCCGTTATACCAAAACCATCGACTTTAATTTTTGAAGTAACCCTTAGTAGTTTATTCTAGCAGTCGGCACCGTCTTAGATACAAACTACGCAGAGAGTCGATGAATATAAGTGTATGATCCTCATAATAATAATTATGTGCTTAACCATAATAAGAAATGTGCCTACTAAGTAAGGTGATCCTCACAAGATCATTTAACCTAACGGTCGCGAATCTCAAATACAAAGAATTTAAAAACTCATTGTTGATTGGTTCAGAAGTCATCTGGTACTGAACTTGGTAGGAAGGACTATTGTCCGATTCCCCACAATCTACAAGTGAGTGCTAAGGAGTATACCACATATTGTGCCAGAACTCCATGAGAAGGATCATAGTCACTAACCGACTACTCTGCTATGTGCGTGTCAAGATAATGGGCTTAATGTGATTGCGCACGAATGAAAAGGGTAAAACATGATGACGAATCAAAGATAAGCTATAATGGCATGATTCGGATTGGTATGCATACTGGGAGTTGTTTAATGTTGTTACTATAAGTTTATTGCTAGGATCATTATCATTATTTTCAAATAAGAACACTATGTAGCTGAGTATGACCGAACGACGTGGTGGAAGTGTGTTTCATTTATTTTTATCTTATTATTTTGCTTGAGGACAAGCAAAGGTTCAAGTCTGGGGGAATTTGATAACACGATTTTATATCGTATATTTAGCTTAAAATCCATAGATATTTATAGCATTTTCCATTTATTATGTTAATTTATTATGATATTACGCGAGTATTTGCTTTGTTTCAGGTTTTACACTCTAATCACGACTATTTGCGAAAAGGAAAGAAAATGGAGCTTAAATGACCAATATCTATGCCTAAAAGATGAAAAAGGGTGCTGAAGTGAGAAGGAGGTGCAAATAAGACCTAAAGGCCCAATGAAGCAATCCAGCCCACGAAGGAAGGCAGCCCAAACCACACAAGCTAGTGGAGACGCACGTCTCCAACGTTCCAAAGGCCACCTCAGCAAAAGGAGACGCACGTCTCCAAGCCTTCCTACATCTTCTCCACTTGAGACGCACGTCTCAAGTCAGTCAAGGCCGCTTCCTGAAGAAACGGAGACGCACGTCTCCACACCCAGTCTGCAAAGTCCCCACTTTTCACGCAACGTCACAGCAAAACCTCTCCTATAAATAGAACCTGCTGCCTCACTTCTAAAGAGTCCGATTTCCTGCCAACGAAGTGCTGCCGAAATTGTACCGCGAACCGTATTTCTTTATTCTGCTTTCATTCAAACACTTATTTTCTCACAACGATTTCTACACTGGAAATTGTTGTGAACTTTTTATAGATCTAACCTTACGTTAGATTTATCGCTTTTATTTCCTTGTTTATTTTTTCTGTCCGTTTAAATTCCGAAGAACGATCCAGCCAACCTGTGGTGGAAGTTCAGTACTTGAAGATCCAATTACCATTTATTTAATTCAGGTTTTTATTTACCGCCTTTATTTATAATAATTTGCATGATATATTGTATGCCATTTACTATGCCTATTATTATGAACCGAACCGATTTATGCATGTTTAACCATATTAATATGTCTGGCTAAATTACTAAGGTGTCGGTATGTAGAGTAAGTTAACCGAGGGATCCGAAATAAATTGGCTTAATTATGTTTTATTAAATATCACTTATTTTTGGTTTGTATGTCTAATTTAATTAGTAAGTCTTAAAATCAATAGAGCGAAAGTTTGAGGTCTTAAGACGGTCAAAGGTTAAAATCAATAGAGCGAAAGTTTGAGATCTTTAACTGGATAGTAGACATAGGACATTAGTTTTAAGGATGGCGAAAGCGTATTAAAACTAATTGGGACTTATTTATTTTCAAAAATTGTTTTTACACCCGATGGGATGGCGAAAGCGTACGTTAGGGATATTAGCATGTTCCGAGTCAACAGAGCGAAAGTTTGAGATTAGGAGATTTAAATAGATAACAACCTCATAAAATAGGCATTTTATTAATTGCGTTGTTTCCAAAAAGCTCTTCTAAAATCTAATGGGATGGCGAAAGCGTACATTAGGATTAGGATAGTAATCTGAATCAACAGAGCGAAAGTTTGAGACGAGGATTTTTAATCAATTTAATTAGTAAAGATTTTTAGTTAAATTATGCAAAAGTCAATGGATCTTCGGATTACCTTAAGTTAAACGAAATACATACTGATACCTGTCTTTTATTATATTCTTTATTTCTCACTATCACTCTCCCTTAGAAACAATCGAAATTTTAGTAGCCCTAGCTTTACATAGTAACCTTAGATAACGGTAGATCGATTCATAGTCCCTGTGGATTCGACATCTTTTAAAACTACACGACACGACTGTGCACTTGCAGTTATCAGATTTATAGACACGTAAAGTCGCGATCAGGCGGGCAGCTCGTGCTCGTCATCCTGGAGGGCTACCCGGACAGAGTAAAAACTAGTCGTTGGTGCGGACAGAGATGTAGTTGAGGACAACGGTGGTTTGGTTGGCTTTGGGGTCAACCGGCCACGCGTGCCCTTCCGAAGGGCAGAAGGGAAAAAGACCTTTCGTTGTCCGCACGGATTGAGCCAAATCTTTTGAGCCGTCTTAGAGTCAGAAGCAGATTGAGTCATGCTCAGCTATTGAGGCTTTACAAAACAGGTCTTACCGGTTGATCAATTTCTAATTAAAAAAACAAAATTAATTTTTACTATTAACCTAAGCAACACAAAACTTTTTTTTATAAAACTTTTAAACTTTTAAAAAAAATCATTAATATGACTTCTAGACTAGCTAGTATAGCATGTTCTCAATCAATGGGTTTTGCGGTCCAAACAAACATGCCGCACCAAAATACATATAAAATTTTTTTCCTTCCTTCCATCATTACTACATTTTCATCTATTTTAATTTTTTAACTAGTAGTGGAATCTCTACCCTAATAAAAGATTAGTGCTGTGATTAACTTGTAGAACCACAGTCCTTAATTATGACAAAATTTTCTCTCCACTTTGTGCGTGGCATTATCAGCAGTTCAATTGCAACTTATAGCCCTTGGAAAGGGCAAGTAAGTAGTAGTCACAATCCACGACTCATGTGATGATAATTTTCAAGACCAATCTATGCATCATGGCAAGCTGGCAATTATTCCATGCCACGTGATGATGAGACTATTGTGCTATATTGCCTTCAAGTGGTTCTTAAATTTTCGACATCAAATTGAACATTATGTGCAATATGTAGCATGCATACATATATAATAATCACAACAAAATATAATAAAATAAATAGTGACAATGCAACACAAATGTGGCCAATTTTCTATTCACCTTTGTGGAGAAAAAACAAAACACCTTATTTTCTTGCTATCTTCCTAGTTCTTAATGTATTTTAAAGAAAACATAGTGATCAATGCTGAATATTAACTATAGGTGACCCAACAAAAGTAATGGAACTGTACAATTGTTGGTGTTGCTTGTTAAATGCAGATAGCTATTTGTGGCCACAATTCTAAACACAACTACAGTAGCTCTCTAGGGTGACATGATAAATGCAACAACTGAATTAATGTTACCATGTATGTGAGATGAGTTGTGGTCTCATAATTCACTCAAGAACCACAATATGAAACCAATAAAAGAAATGCTTCTAGAAGCCACAGAAACTAGTTCAGGTGCAAGTAATCATACCTACATCATCAAGGACCCATCATGTGGCAGGTAATAGCTTATTTTGATTCACGTATAGATTTTGTTACACAATTATTTGCATATCAATGGTATGTGGATGTTGGTTGAAAATATAGAAGTTGAAAAAGTTTCATATCACTTAATTTTGTAGCAAGATGGATTCAAATGCTATTATAATGAATTCAAAATTTTCATTATCAAATTTACCGGTTAAAAGTATTTTAAATTTATATTTGACTTTTTTATATTTTCTCTTATATTTTTGTGATAGTGTAGTGATGAATAGTTAAATATTTGTTTAGAGTGTGTGAGTGTATAGGTTATTTGGGGTGGTTGAGGGTAGTCTATTTGTTGTAACAATTTTTACACAGTGTTATTCTCTTGTTATCATTTGATAATGGTCGATATTTTTTCTCTAGTTTTGGAGTTTCCACGTTAAATGTTTGTGTTGTTATCGTGTTCCTCTTTTTCTCTATGCATTTGTTTTTCCTAACAATTGATATCAAGAGTCTTGATTTGGTGGAGTATAATTTTTTAACTATGCTCTGTGGTTGCAGTTTTGTCTAATCTTCCATATCAGATTTTTTTTATACTCTGTGTTGGTTGGAAAAAAATTGTTGCGGAAAATGTTTTGCCTATAATATCAAGTTTTTCAAGTGTAGTGAAGCTTGATTTAGAGAAATTTGATGAAAGAATCAATTTTTTCTTGTGAAAATTCAAGTTAAAAATGCCTTGATACAATTAGGATTACAGAAGATGTTGAAAGGAAATATTTCTAACATGGACAATGAGAATTAGGAGGAACTAGAATTGAGAGATTCAAGTACAATCCACATGTCTTTGGATAAGAATATTCTTGCAAATATTCTTGGTACATCGATATCCAAAGAGCTTGGGAAAAACTTGAAGGGGCATTTCAAATCGGTTGTTGAGCAGTTTCATAACCCGCATATCGATAGAAATACAAAAGTATCTGATTATTAAGTATTTCCAATGGTATTGTTTCTGAATTAGAAACTATTGGAGTCAAGATTGACGATGAAGATAAAACTTTGAGACTCATATGGTCTCTTCCATATTCTTATGAGCATATTAAACCTATCTTCATATATGGAAGAAGATTTTGAGTTTTGAAGAAGTTGCTCGTAAAATTATATCTAGAGAAAAAAGATTGAAGGGTAGGGATAATAGTTCATCAAACTTAATGTTGATTTTTAGAGGAAGAATTTATGTGAAGAAAAACAATGAAATGAGTGAGAGATGTTGGAAATATGGAAATATTGGGAATGTAAAGTATAAATGTCCTAATCAGGCCGCGTTAGAGAAGGGGTCTGAGTCAAATGCTAGCAATATCTCCCTCGCTATGGGAGATGATGATCTTTTCTAAAAATTGAGAAGTGTGTCCTCGTGACATTTCTCTTGTCATAGAAAAGGACGAGTTAAAGAGTTTATGTCAACGGTTAAAGAGTTTCCTGCCAACATGAAAGTTGTACCTTAAGTTTTCAACCTAATTTTAAACACGTGGACATTCTTGGAGTGATTTAACTTCAAGTGAAATATACTATTCTTTTGTGTAGTATGATAGTTATGAATAATGATTGTCGGTGATGACAATGTGAAAATTCTTGAAGTGATGTAGCTTCAAGTGACTATCCTCTTTATGGTGGAGTATAATAGTTCTTTTGAACTATGATTGTCAGTGAAGACAATAGAAGTTGATGTATTATTTTCAATTAAGGTGGAGATTATTAGTGTTGGTTGAAAATATATGTGTTGTAACAATTTTCACATAATTTTTTTCTCTAATTGTCATTTGACAATGATCATGGTCTTTTTATTCCGATTTTAGAGCTTCCATATTAAATGCTTGTGTTGTTATTGTGTTTCTCTTTTTCTCTATGCATTTATTTTTCCTAACATGGTCTATATAAGGCTTTTTATGTTAGAAAACCATAAATGTATGATGAAGTGATGGAATAGAGTTTTGGTGCGGCGGAAAAAGCTTTTGGTAAGATAGAGAAAGAATGAACTTGAAAGGTTAGCACTCCAAGCTCAGGTAAGTAAGTGATTAACAAAAGAGTTGAGCTAGTTTTTGTTAGAACACATGTCATGTCTCGCATGGGATTTCTTATATACGAATAATGGTTAGAGATAACATATGCTTTCTGGTGTGGAGCACAAGGAACCGTTAGAAAATATCCAATAGTGAATACACAACTACGTTAAGACCCTTTCACCATGGTTGGAAAAGGGATACCATCAAAGTTAACCAATCGTTGTGAGGTAGGTGCGGTTGTAAGTATACTATTTTCCACCACGAACATTTGACTGTAGTTATAAACTATGTAGAACGTCACCTATCACATCAGTTATCATAAATAACCGTTGTGATATATAGGTCATGGGTTCGAAACCCAGCAGCATTAATTTAATTAAAGAGCAAATAAAATTATTTCCAAATGAGTTTATATTCCAATCGTGGTGGTATGTATATGAATCTATTATAAAAAAAAATGTGAATTGCTTGTTTTTCTTCACCCCTCAATAACCATATACTACCATTCAAAATGATTTAGAAGATAATAATCTGAAAAATTAAATTATTCTTGAAAAACAACTTAGACGAGTCACTATTTTTAAAATTGGATGCATCTTGTAATTCATCTCTCGCTCTTTAACATGTAGAATTTGGTTCTATGTTCCAAATTCTTCAAAATAAACACTTCATTCTCTTCTATTTTATTTGACAAATCTTCTAGTTTATTTTGAAAAGCATCAATTTATTGAATAATTTGAACTCATCATCATTGTTGTCATCATAATAATCAACACTATCATCGAATAAATAATGATGATGACAACAATGACAAAGAATCTAAATTTCTCTATAAATTGATACTTTTCAAAATAAACTAGAAGAGAATGAACCGTTGCTTTAAACAATTTGGAGCATAGAACCAAATTCTATATGTTAAAGAGAGAGATATGAATTACAATATGCATACAATTCGAAAAACATTGATTGATCTAAGTTGGTTTTTAAATATAACTTAGTCAGGTTATTATTTTCTAGATAAATTTAAGTGAATGCATGTTTAGTGAAGGACTACTAAAACAAACAATCTGCATACGATATAATAAACTATACTAGATATTTTTCCAATCTACATAAGAAACTAATGCTGCAAGATTCACAAAAACAAAACATTGTTAAGTCACGAGAAGGTTTTTTCTTGTGACTTATTAATGTTTGGTTCTTATTCTGAGAAACATTTATCAACAACAACAACATGTTGGAACAAAATTGTTCATATCCCTTGGGTTTTGATGATAATAGAGTATTTAAAGAGCAGTTGGGTATACTAACATTTGTTTAAGTGTGCAGGATCATAAGCTTAAAATTAACTTGGTTCTGAACCTATTAAATAGCATATATAGAGAAGCTAAATTCTTAGATTCTAAAGGATAAGAATCTGGTGACTCAGACTCGATATCTCTTCTTCTGGTGACAACTCGGATTCTGATGACCTGGATTAAAGGTGCTTAACTTCTGGTCTGTACTCTATCTCTAAAGCATAACCATCTTGTCAAAGCTAGTTTTTGGGAGAAAGTCAACTAGAGATTCTGCATTGGAATGCTCAAGGAAAGTTGACATGACATTTTAAGTCTGCTCCAACATATTGTAGATATCTAGTGTGGAGAAAGACGCAGTGGACAAAGTCTTTATACAAAAGATGAAAATCTTAAGAAGATAAACTTCCAATGTTCTCTCTTGGAACTGCTTCTTAGCAAAGACACTTGTGCAAGTCATCTTCCAAAGACTATTTTGTTGCCTCTATATAAGGAGATGAAAATTTGAAGGAAGATAACAAGATTAATAAGAAGAATAATAACAAGGAACAAACAACAAAAACAACACTTTTCAAATATATTTATGTTGTATTGCGCATAGTCTTGAGATTTCTTATCTTTGTATATCTTAGAAAAATCAAGTGTTAAAGTTTTTGATTGTGTTGTATTCTTTGAACACCTCTTATTATATACCAAGTGCATCTTGTTGTCTATTCATCTAAATTGTTTGTTAAGAAGTTTAGTGAAAGTCTCTTGCTAGGTTGCTTGAGCAAATGAAGTATCTTTCTATGTTGGTTGAGCGAAGAAAGTCCCTTGCTAGGTTGCTTCAGCATAAGTCTCTTTCTAGGATGATTAAGCAAAGGAAGTCTCAGGCTAGTTTGTTTGAGCAAGTTGTAATCAGTTTTTTTGTCATCGTGAAAAATCTCTTGTTTGACAAGGGGATTGGACTACTATTAGTATGTGGGAGGAACCAGGATAACTTTGTGTGTGTTTTTACTTATTGCTTCTACACTTTATATCATTCTGCTGCCATTAAATCTGAAATCAGTTTCTGAACTTGTTCAGTTACTAAAGTTGTTTTTAAGAAGCAAAACAAGTTTACCATACACAATTTAACCCCCTCTTGTGTATTTTTCTCACCTTCACTTTGTATCAGAGCACGGTCTGTGCAAAACACTTAACAATGGTGCAGAAAAAGACCCCGAAGAGAAAAATATGACTGGCTCTCCTGAAGTAAGTATTGTTATTGGTACTAGTATACCCCATCATTATAGTGCTCCTTAAAGGAGTCATTATTCTGCAAGACTTCCTACATTCAGTGGCGATTCCACTCAGTTTAAGTGGTGGAAAAGCAAGATGTATACTAATGTCATTGGTTTTGATGATGAAATGTGGCATACTTAAAGATGACATTGAAATTGAGGTTAATGGTGTTGGAATGGAAAATGATAGGAAAACTCTTACATCAGCTCAGAAGAAGATTTACGGAAAACATCATAGAGTTAGAGGCATTCTAATAGAAACTCTACCTCATTCTAATTTCATCAAGATCATTGATATGTCTCCTGCTAATACTATCTTTGAATCTTTGTGTTCTACTTATGAAGGAAATCAACAGTGTCTACCTCATTCTCTTACTAGGCGCGAGGAGAGCTCAATGGGTTCTTGCATTATGCTATAGTCAGAGTCTTTAGTAGATGTGAGGAAATACCAATGGATTCTTGCATTGTACTCCAGTTGGAGTCTTTAGTAGGTGCGAGAAGAACCTGATGGGTTCCTGCATTGTGCTCTAATTGAAGTCTTAGATAAGCGCAAGGAGAGCTTATGGTTTCTTATATTATACTCTAGCTGGAGTCTCAGATAAGCCTAAGGAGATCATGATGGGTCCTTGCATTATGCTCAAATTGTAGCCTTTGATAAGTGTAGTGACAACCTGATAAGTATCAATATTGTGATCTTCTAGGATTCTTTAGTAGTTGTGAGGAGATCCATGTAGGTTGATGTATTGTGCTCTAGTTGGAGTCTTTAGTAGATGCAAGGTGTAACACCCTTCTAAACCCCGCGGCATTTATATAAAAATTTCAGAGTAAACATGAAAACAAGGGTGCCACAATTCAATAAAACAATTTATTATAACTCACTTGCCATGCTTCACTAATGAACAATCATTAATTTAATAAAATCATGTTTCTACACAGCAAAATATTCATCATACGGATAAGAATAACATCATCTATGCAATATCCCACAAAATTAATACAATAACAACAAAATAGAGTATCATCATAGACTCTAAACTAGCGTTCCCCAGTGTTACAATATCAGAGCATGACACCGACACTATACTTAAACAAACTGGCCAATGAGCTATCCTCATCAAAGCCAAAAGTCGCTGCTCGCCAATCTGAAAATGTCAACAGTAAGGGTGAGTCTCATTCACAATTAACAAATGTTATTGAGTCATAAATAATAACACATCATAGTTACATTATTCACCCAATTGTATTATATTCAGATATTCAGACAAGTTTTATCATCACAACAACCAACACATCATCACAATCATAACACTGGAAAAACATCCAATCATGTTATAAAAATCATGCATATGAATGAAACCGACACTATGCACGTGGTACCAACATCATCAATGAGAATAACCCACCGATCGATCCAACATCATCAAGATACGGCCTTGCCAGCACAAATTCCACACAATGGGAATTATGCCCTTCACTGAATCCACAACATCATCTGGATTCAGCCTTCGACACGTGATTATGAATGAATACAAATATATATGAAACACACTTATACTATCGTCAAGTCTATGTGTAACCTCATCCAATACTCAACCATCATCATCATCAAAGTATGTTTATATACATTAGCATCATTCAAATACAATCAATCATCATCATCATTAACAACATGCATGTATCCGCATCAATCATCATCATCATCACCCATAAAGAACATACATGTATTGACATCTCCCAAAACAAATCAATCATCATTATACAATTCTCAACAATCATCACATAATCATGTTTTCAAACACATCTTATATTATCACATTTCATCATATATGTCAACAATACATCATCCATCAAACTAACAAGATATTCACACCATACTCATATCCTCGCATAGAAGGTCTGTGGTTTCGTTTTCTTTACCTCCCCGTTTCACTTGGGAGGACGGCACGCTAGACTCTTCACGCGGAATTTGGAAGGAGAATGCGCCCGGGGCGGGATGAATTTTGTTTCAGTTCTTCCTACGACATCACACGAACTTTTTAATTATCCTACGAGTAGGAGAGGGGAAGAAGATCTCAAATAAACCCTAGGAGTTTGCTAAGTGTGGGGATTCACCTAGACTAGAAATTCTGGAGTCCGGGAGGTCGGTTATACATAGGGAAGAGTTTAAGCACCCTACATATCCGTAGTACTCTACGGGAACCTTCTCAGTGTCAATGTGTTTGTGTTTGTTGCTGAATGATTGGGAAAGTTTCTCCTTTGTGTTAGGAGAAGGAATTGAATTTATTTAAAAAGAAGACAGACAAACTGACTATTTTTGGTTTTTTATTAGCTCGCTGAGATTGCTTGTGAACCTCATGCCTACATATCCCTAATGGAAGTCAGAGCTTTTTGTAGTTCGGAGAACTAATTAGGGAAATTAATTATTTTTGGTGCCTTGCTTGAAGCTCAAGGTTGAAGCTTGAATTAAATCTCTATTTACAGTAAAGAGACATGAAGCTATCTCTACAGAGAGGTATTTCTACTATTCCACCATAAACATTTTTAAAGTGGCAGAAAAGCTGAATCCATTTTATTAAGAGAGGGAGCCTACTTGGTTGATCAAGTATGACAGCCAACATGCCTCTTGAATGAAAGAAGGATTCTCATCCAAATTAGGAAAAGTGTACAAGTCTGGGTTCGTTTGCCTCAGAGCATGCCTTTCAAAGTCCTAAATGGGAGAATGTTTGAAATTGAAATTGAAATTAAAATTGAAATTGAAAATGAAATGTTTGATTGAATGTGGTGAGATAGGAGAAAGATCTCTCTATAGAGATAAGCTATGTCTATCTACTGTATAAAAGATTTGATTTTTAGCTGGCTTGTACGAGGCCCAAGCGTGAGGCTTTTGATTGATTTATTATTTTATTGACTCTGGGAGATAACTCTACTGGGGATTGACTTAAACTAAGAAGTCTTTGTGTTCTGTATAAAGCCCAGAATTGAGGCTGACTCTTAATTGGGAAATATATATATATATACATATGTTGGGAAAACACTCTTTTCTGCCTTGTACAAAGCCCAAGGTTGTGGCGGACTTTTTATTGAGGAATATATCTTTTATTGTCTGAGATTGGAGGCTAACCCTTTCCAGGGATTTTACTCAGCTGGGGAAATTATCTTTTGAAAGAATAAATTTTCGGAGGCTAACCCTTTCCAGGGGTTTATGAATGATGACAGAAGGATTATCTAATTGAGACTTCTTGTTTAAAGCCCAAGATTAAGGCTGACTCTGATTGAGGATAGATAACTACGGATCCTAGACTCTGCTAAGGAAGATTAATGAAGATAAGGGTGACAAAGACTGTCCATGTCTCTCATTCCAAAAGGTATGCTCAATGCTGAGATTGAGACATTCTTAGGTTGTTTAAAAGTCTGTTTTTAAGAATGGAAGAAACTCACCAGGGTAGGCTGAAAGGTGACTAAAGACCTGTTCCTATGTTTATAAGAAACCTGATGGGTCCTTGTATACAAGCTCAAGAGGAAGCTGAAAATGCTTTTAAGAAGCCTGTGGGTCCTTGTACAAAGCCCAAGAGGAGGCTAATCGAGGGTCCTTGTTATAGCACAAGAGAAAGCTATGTGGTTTTGAACTTATTTTGGCTCTAAGCAAATGGGTAAGAGGTTTCACCGGGAATAATTCCTCTTGGGTGGATGTGTCCTATTTTTTTGTTCTAAGGCTTTTTCAAGATGTTTCACCGGGAATAATTCATCTTGAGGGTTTGAACTAAAGATCTCTAATTAGGAAAGAGCCTTCACCGGGAAGACATTCTCAATCCTAAGCCATATTCATATAATATATATATATATATATATATATATATATATATATATATATATATATATATATATATATATATATATATATATATATATATATATATAGTTTAACTGTCCTAAGGTTTACACTCAGACGTAGTCCTAAACAATATATAAACAGTTTATATTTGACAGTAATTTAAATGAAGACTGTAAATTGAAAGCTTGTAAAGCCTAACCTGGATGGAGTGGAGGCCTTTGAAGATGTATGTACAAAGCCTTACTAGCAGTTTTGTTGTTCATTGATAACAGTTGAATATTTATTATAAACAGTTAAGGGTTTTTGAAAACAGAAGAAGTGAAGATGGACATAGGTCACATCGGTATTTGAAGAGTTTCACCGGGAATAATGCCCTTCAAATACCAGAAGAATGTTTTGAAAACAGAAAGAAGATTTTGTAAATACAGTTTTTGAAAACAAACTATGAAAAGAAAAAGGTGTTGGGTCTTACACTCTATTAGAGGCCCATTGAAATAGATTTATTGTTTATGAAAAACAGTTGAAAAGAGAAGATGCAAGATTCTGTTGTCTGAAAACCTCGATCGTCTGTTTAATTTGAAGTTTGAAAACAGTTTTGAATTTTTTGACACAAGTCAACTTAAACAGGGTAAAGATAAGATCTATACCTAATTAAGACCTAAATGATTAGGATTTTATCACTAAAGTATTTATGAGAGATTAGGTTTTGAAAATTCAAGGAAAACATGTATTAAAAAATATTTTAAAATACTTAAAACACACCATTGTTAACCAAATAAAAATACATGAAATAAATAATTTTTTTTGTGATTTTTTGTTTATTCATAAAATATATATATCAATTGATAAGTGTGTGAAAAATGAAGCAAAAATGATTTAATTTAAAGGGTGAATAAATTGGTTAAAGTTGCAAAGAAAAATAAGTGAGAAAAGTTATAAAAATTTGGATTTGTCTCCAACAAGGCTTGAACTCACGCCCTCATGGTCATCACCCCAAAATAATGCCAACTAAGCTACACGCTCAGTGTGACAAAAGGGGAGCTTCAGTTGATTATATCTAAAACACGCGCGTAAAGAATGAAAAATAAAAACAAATGGTCTGAGGGGGGATCGAACCCCAGACCTTATGGCAAGAGAGAGTGGAAGTGCATGTAACCAAGTGAGCTGAACGTTTTAGTCGTTCAAAACATGCTTTCAATTGATTATATTTTAAACTTTCTTCTGAGAATTCAAAAATGGCGCCACCCACTATCTTCATCTTCAACCTCAAGCTCTCCATATTTGAATTTCTGAACTTGCTCGTTTCTCAACCAAACGTGATGGTGTAAACATGAATTTTGTTCCAAATTTCCTCACGAATCTAGATATGTAACTAATATCTATTTATATTAACTACAACTATCTAATTTCTCAGAAAACACGAAGAACATATGAACCCTAAATTTAAAATTAAATGATGAGCAAGATGAATAAATGAATGATGATAGAGGGTTTTCAATCCTTTGATGATGCTGAACAAACTGGTATTGAGATATATAAGAAAGAGTACTTGAATAAGTGGGTTAGAGTTTAAAAAAGAGTACTTGTATGAATGATCCTAAAAGCTTCCTTGGGACTCAGTGATGCTAACTGAATACTTATTGCACCTTGAATGCTTCAGTATTGTTCTACTCGACCCCTTCTATTTGAGCTCCAAGTGAGAATGGAAAGTAGTGATTCTGCACTTACAGATAGGTTGCGACCATCTGAATAGCTTCACTGCATCCTAAGGAACATGTTTGGATGCTTGGACTTGCTTGACACCTCTTGAATTATGCTACAGACCTCCAACTGCTCGAGCTTCAAAATGAAAGTGGCTATGGTGTTCCTCCACTTACAGAAGTGATCTAGGTGCTTGGATCACCTCTAATGAACCTCCTTGAGATGTTAGAATGCTTACTTCCCAAAGAAGAGCTTTGGTTTGAAGAAATCGATTCTTCTTGCCAAAGAACTTTGAAAAACCATAAGCATGAGAGAGAGAAGGAGAAAGCAAGGAATTGAGTTGCTTTGGTGTACCTATTACTGATGAAGGCTCTTCTATTTATAGGCAAATGATGCAGAGCAATTGGATATAGTGAGCTTGCTTAGTGAAGTAAGTTTGGTTT
This sequence comes from Vicia villosa, assembly GCF_029867415.1. Taxonomy (NCBI): domain Eukaryota; kingdom Viridiplantae; phylum Streptophyta; class Magnoliopsida; order Fabales; family Fabaceae; genus Vicia; species Vicia villosa. Next base: position 58,825,508 of record NC_081181.1, on the reverse strand, counting down.
CTTGGCCATGAAGGAATTCAAAGAATATTCCAAGTGCAATGATGAGCTCTTTGATACCACTCCCTAGCCATCGGTTTTGCTTGATCTTAGGGGACAATTATGATGCAGAAGTGAGCTCCAATTGGTTGGGAAGAGATTCCTTTGGTGATTCATCCATTTGCCATAAATTCCCAAATGTAATCATTACATAATCACATGCCTTTGTTTTTGGGAATATTCTTCAATCCTTATGCAATGATGAAAATGGATGTATGGTATGCTTGCAGATGTATTATGGGTCGTGTAACATCATTTAGTGAAGCCATTTGCACAAAATTGCAAAGTTTCAAATTGTACATGACCTATAATTTTACTCCATGAGGCCAACTTTGAACAAGCATAACTCCTAGATCAAAATGAATTTGGAGGAGGTTGAGCACAATTTGGAAAGCCCTAAACATCTACTTCAATTCATTAGTTTGAGGTTTCTTCAGAATCATTTGGGAAAATTGTGAAAAATGAGCCCAAAGTTGGAAGAAAACTAGGTTAAAAATACTTAGAAAAATTTCTAAGTTTTTAAGGCCGATAACTTCCAACTCCCAAATCTCTTAAATGATTGATTTCTTGAAAAAAGTTGCATTGTAAGATGTTGTTTTATTTTGCAAGATCTACAACTTTCATGATGGAATTTTTTTGAGTTGTGTAGGTGAAATTTTGAGTTCCCATAATGCCCTCAAAAACCCTAATTCCTGACTTTTTGATCCTTGATGAATTTTCTTGAATTTCTTTGGTCAAATGAATTTAATAATCATATATTGATGATATTGATCCTCAAAAGTCATGGTTTAACTAAAAACCCTAAAATTCAAAGGTGATCCTGTACAGTTGACTTTTTCAGATGAAGTGGAATTTTGGACTTTTGTGATGAATCAAGTTCTCCTCCTCAAATGAGTGATGTGAATGGATTATATTGAGGTAATAGAAGTTCTTGAACCATGTTTTGAGTTTTGGATCCATGTCCTGATTAAAAGTCAACTGTCCAGGTGAATTAGGTTAAAAACCCTAATTGTCGACCAGATGAAATTGATGACTGTAGATCTTGAATTGAAGTGTAATCCTCAATGGATAATGTCATATGAACCAATTGAAGATATTTGAACCAATTGATAGATGTCCTAGAGCTTTTTAGGGTTTCCCAAATGTGATCCCTGATTAAAGTCCCTGATGGGCTCAAAACCCTAGATTGGTGAACTAAGCAAACTTGGGCCCAGATGATTGGGTGTCTAATCAATCAGAGGTGAATAGAATGAAGCTTTTTGAGTCCTATGATTGTATTGTTAGAACAAGATTTGTTCTGATCAATATTCTTAGTTTTGATGATAACAAGCATATGAATTTTGTATGAGATAATGTGGTACTCTAATACTATGCAATTTCCATTTCAGGAATTATATAAAGAGTATGCACAAAATCAGCGCAAGAAGCACTGACTCAGAAGGTTCAGCATGCAACATCAGAACATGGTCTGGCAAGACATCAGAAGATGGTCAAGCAGAATCAGAACATGGGTCTATGGAAGCATCAGAAGAACTTGAGATCAGAAGCAGAAGCACTGAAGTTCTCATGGTATCACGCTCAGAAGCACTTCAAGGTCAGAAGACAAGAAGATGCTCTGCACCAAGCTGTTTGACTCTGATGATATTCAAACGTTGTTTACACAAACATCAGATCAGAAGCAAGTACTAGACTGGCAGACTACGCTGACTGACAAAAGGAACGTTAGAAGCTATTAAAGGCAACGTCAATAGACACAGCGGAAACAAGGCTTGAGGTAGTTGACAAAAGAGTGAAACATTAAATGAAATGCTGTACAGATTACGCAAAGCATTAAATGCTCCCAACGGTCATCTTCTCAAATGCCTATAAATATGAAGTTCTGATAAGAAGCAAAGGTTAACGAACGAATTACAAACTCTGAACCAACTTGCAAAAACGCTGTTCAAATCAAAAGCTCTCAAACTTCATCTTCAAGCTCACTACATTGCTGTTGTAATATCTTAGTGAGATTTAAGCTTAAACTTAAGAGAAAATCACAGTTGTGATAATAGCTTTATAAGAAGCATTGTAACTCTTAAAAGAATTTGTTTACATTAAGTTGTAAGTTCTAGAGTGATCAGGTTGTTGATCAGTATACTCTAGCAAGTCTTAGAAGTTGTCTAAGCAGTTTGTTCCTAGAGTGATCAGGTTGTGATCAGGATACTCTAGAAGACTTAGAGTGTTTCTAAGTGGAAAACCATTGTAATCAAGTGTGATTAGTGGATTAAATCCTCAGGTGAGGTAAATCACTCCAAGGGGGTGGACTGGACTAGTTTAGTTAACAACGAACCAGGATAAAAATCATTGTGCAAATAGTTTTTATCTTACAAGTTTTAAAGCTACACTTATTCAAACCCCCCTTTCTAAGTGTTTTTCTATCCTTCAATTGGCATCAGAGCGCCGGTTCTAAGGTGCAAGCACTTAACCGTGTTTAGAAAAGATTCAGAAGAGAAAAACGCTTCTGTAAAAGATGGCTGGTGAAATTCCAACAAACACATCTACATCTACATCTGGCTCTGCTGAGCAATACAATGGATATGGTAACAATGGTTATACTAGACCACCAGTATTTGATGGTGAAAACTTTGAATACTGGAAAGATAAACTGGAAAGTTACTTCCTTGGTCTAGATTGTGACTTATGGGATCTTCTGGTGGATGGTTACAAACATCCAGTAAAAGCTACAGGCGTAAGGCTTACAAGACAAGAAATGAATGATGATCAAAAGAAGCTTTTCAAGAATCATCATAAATGTAGGACCGTTTTGCTGAATGCTATCTCTCATGCTGAGTATGAGAAGATATCTAACAGGGAAACTGCCTATGATATATATGAGTCATTGAAAATGACCCATGAGGGAAATGCTCAAGTCAAGGAGACTAAAGCTCTTGCTCTAATCCAGAAATATGAAGCCTTCAAGATGGAGGATGATGAAGATATTGAGAAGATGTTCTCAAGATTTCAAACGCTAACTGCTGGATTGAGAGTTCTAGATAAAGGCTACACCAAGGCTGATCATGTAAAGATGATCATCAGAAGCTTGCCCAGAAGATGGGACCCAATGGTGACTGCATTCAAGATTGCAAAGAATCTGAATGAGGTTTATTTGGAAGAGCTAATCAGTGCCTTGAGAAGCCATGAGATAGAGCTGGATGCAAATGAGCCTCAGAAGAAAGGTAAGTCTATTGCATTAAAATCTAATATTAAAAAATGCACTAACGCTTTTCAGTCTGAAGAAGCAGATTCTGAAGAATCAGAATCAGAAGAAGAAGATGAACTGTCCATGATCTCCAGAAGGGTAAACCAACTCTGGAAGAGCAAACAAAGGAAGTTCAAAAGCTTCAGAAGTTCAAAGAAATTTGAACGAGGAGAATCTTTTGGTGGCAGAAGATCTGACAAGAAGAAGGTCGTCTGCTATGAGTGCAATGAGCCTGGACACTTCAAGAATGAATGTCCAAAACTTCAGAAGGAGAATCCCAAGAAGAAGTTTCATAAGAAGAAAGGTCTTATGGCAACAAGGGATGATTCTGAATCTGAATTAGAATCAGACTCTAAAGGAGAGCAAGCCAACTTTGCACTGATGGCCACTGTGGATGATGGATCAGAATCTACATCAGAATCAGATTCTGAAGAGGTATTTTCCGAACTATCTAGAGATGAGTTAGTTTCCAGTTTGACTGAACTTCTGGAACTCAAGGCTCATCTTAGTATCAAATACAAAAAGCTGAAAAGGCAATTTGAATTTGAAACTAAGAAGCTGGAAGTGGAAAATTCTGAACTGAAGGAAATAGTTTTAAAATTATCCAAAGATAGTGGATCTCCTTCTGAATCAGAAAAATCCATTCCTAGTCTCAATCATATTCTGAAAGAATATGACTCGAGCTTCAGAAAGTTCCTATCTAGAAGTATTGGCAGAAGTCATCTTGTTTCTATGATATATGGTGTTTTTGGAAACAGAAGGTTTGGCTTTGGCTATGAGGGTGATACCTCACATGAATTTGAACCTGTTGATGATTTGAAAATCACATACAAGCCATTGTATGATCAGTTCAAATATGGCCATGCACATGATATTAGGCTCACTTCACATGCACAGAGTTTTAACACTGTACACACCAAGAAGCATGTGACACAACCTAAGAAATATCATGCTGTCAAACCTAAAGAATATCATGTTGTTCCTCCTGTTAACTATTATGCTAAACCCAAGTTCAATCAGAACTTGAGGAAAACTAACAAGAAAGGACCCAAGAAATTGTGGGTACCTAAGGAGAAGATAATTTCTGTTGCAGATATCCTTAGCTGCAAAGAGGACAAAGCACAAAATGTCATGGTACCTGGACTCTGGGTGCTCGCGACACATGACGGGAAGAAGGTCTACGTTCCAAGACCTGGTGCTTAAACCAGGTGGAGAAGTCAAGTTTGGAGGAGATCAGAAGGGCAAGATTATTGGCTCTGGAACCATAAGTTTTGGTAACTCTCCTTCCATAACTAATGTACTTCTTGTAGAAGGATTAACGCATAACTTATTATCCATAAGTCAATTAAGTGACAATGGTTATGATATAATCTTCAATCAAAAGTCTTGCAAGGCTGTAAGTCAGAAGGATGGCTCAATCCTATTTACAGGCAAGAGAAAGAACAACATCTATAAGATTGTTCTTTCAGATCTTGAGAAGTAGAAGGTGACTTGCCTTATGTCTGTTTCTGAAGAGCAATGGGTCTGGCATAGAAGATTAGGACATGCTAGTTTGAGAAAGATTTCTCAGATTAACAAACTAAATCTGGTCAGAGGACTCCCAAATCTGAAATATAAATCAGATGCTCTTTGTGAAGCATGTCAGAAGGGCAAGTTCTCCAAACCTGCATTCAAATCTAAGAATGTTGTCTCTTCCTCAAGGCCGTTAGAACTTCTGCATATTGATCTGTTTGGACCAGTCAAAACAGCATCTGTCAGAGGGAAGAAATATGGATTAGTCATCGTAGATGATTATAGCCGCTGGACATGGGTAAAGTTCTTAAAACACAAGGATGAGTCTCATTCAGTGTTCTTTGAATTCTGCACTCAGATCCAATCTGAGAAGGAGTGCAAAATCATAAAGGTCAGAAGTGATCATGGTGGCGAATTTAAGAACATATTCTTTGAGGAGTTCTTCAGAGAAAATGGTATTGCCCATGATTTCTCTTGCCCTAGAACTCCACAACAAAATGGAGTTGTAGAGCGAAAGAATAGGACTCTGCAAGAAATGGCCAGAACCATGATCAATGAGACTAATATGGCTAAGCACTTCTGGGCAGAAGCAATAAACACTGCATGTTATATTCAGAATAGAATCTCTATAAGACCTATTCTAAATAAGACTCCTTATGAATTGTGGAAGAACGGAAAGCCCAACATTTCATATTTTCATCCTTTTGGATGTGTGTGTTTTATTCTGAATACTAAAGATCATCTTGGTAAGTTTGATTCTAAGGCACAAAAATGTTTTCTTCTTGGATATTCTGAACGCTCTAAAGGCTACAGAGTATACAATACTGAAACATTGGTTGTAGAAGAATCAATCAATATCAGGTTTGATGATAAGCTTGGTCTTGAAAAACCAAAGCAGTTTGAGAATTTTGCAGATATAGATATTGACATATCAGAAGCTGTAGAACCAAGAAGCAAAGCTCCAGAAGCTGAAAGTCTCAGAAGCAATGGACCAGAAGATCAAGTTGCTGCATCTTTAGAGAATCTCAGGATTTCTGAAGAGCCAACAGTCAGAAGATCTTCTAGACTCTCTTCTGCTCACTCAGAAGATGTGATCCTTGGAAAGAAAGATGATCCCATCAGAACAAGAGCATTCCTTAAGAACAATGCAGAATGTCAATTAGGTCTTGTTTCTTTGATCGAGCCAACTTCTGTTGATCAAGCTCTAGAAGATCCAGACTGGATAATTGCCATGCAAGAAGAACTAAATCAGTTTACAAGGAATGATGTATGGGATTTGGTTCCTAGACCTAAAGGATTCAACATCATTGGTACAAAGTGGGTGTTCAGAAACAAGCTTAGCGAAAAGGGAGAAGTGGTAAGAAACAAAGCCAGACTGGTGGCTCAGGGATATAGTCAGCAAGAAGGGATTGACTATACAGAAACCTTTGCACCAGTGACCAGGTTAGAATCTATTCGCTTATTGATTTCTTTTGCCACTCAACATAACATCACTCTGTATCAGATGGATGTTAAGAGTGCTTTCTTAAATGGTTATATAGATGAAGAAGTCTATGTCCATCAACCTCCTGGTTTTGAAGACTCTAAGTCTCCAGAATATGTTTTCAAACTTAAGAAATCATTGTATGGATTGAAGCAAGCTCCCAGAGCTTGGTATGAAAGATTAAGTTCTTTCCTTCTGGACAATGGTTTCACTAGAGGTCAAGTGGACACAACTCTTTTCTGTAAAACATCTAAGAAGGATATTTTAATTTGTCAAATTTATGTTGATGATATTATCTTTGGAACATCTAATGCTTCACTTGGAAAGGAGTTTACTAAGTCTATGCAGGCTGAATTCGAAATGAGTATGATGGGTGAACTCAAGTATTTCCTTGGGATTCAAATCAATCAAACTTCTGATGGAACCTATGTTCATCAAATGAAGTATGTGAAAGAACTTCTGAAGAAGTTTAATCTTTCTGAAAGCAAAGAAGCCAAAACTCCTATGCATCCAACATGTGTTTTAGGTAAGGATGAGGTAAGTAAGAAGGTAGATCAGAAGTTGTACAGAGGTATGATTGGATCTCTTCTATACTTAACTGCTTCTAGACCTGACATTCTATTCAGTGTTTGTTTGTGTGCTAGATTCCAATCAGATCCTAGAGAATCTCACTTAACTGCTGTTAAGAGAATTCTGAGGTATCTGAAAGGTACTACTAACGTTGGTTTAGTCTACAGAAGATCTAAAGAATACAACTTAGTAGGATTCTGTGATGCTGACTATGCTGGAGATAGAATTGAAAGAAAGAGTACTTCTGGAAGTTGTCAATTCCTTGGAAGTCATCTGATCTCCTGGTACAGCAAGAAGCAAGCTACCATAGCTCTCTCAACTACAGAAGCAGAATATGTTGCTGCTGCTGGATGCAGCACACAAATGCTATGGATGAAGAGTCAGCTAGAAGATTATCAGATATATGAGAGTAACATTCCTATTTTCTGTGATAATACTTCTGCTATATGTTTATCTAAGAATCCTATCTTACATTCCAAAGCTAAACATATTGAGATTAAACATCATTTTATGAGGGACTATGTTCAGAAGGGTGTTCTTTCTTTGAACTTTGTGGATACAGACCATCAATGGGCTGATATCTTTACAAAACCCCTTGCTGAAGATAGGTTTAAGTACATTCTGAAAAATATCAGTATGGACTTATGCCCAGAATGAGAAGATGAGAAGATCTTTGTATGAATACTTTCTGAAATGTGTTAGGACTAGGCAGCTATAAGAAGTTCTGATACTAATCAATTAGAAGTTCTGATTCTGTTATTACTAACATTTCATTATCTAAGTTGATTCAGAAGCTCTTTTAAAGCAAAACAGCTGTCACCAGTCTTTCCAGAAAATGAACACGTGTTCACTATTTTTGGACAAGCATGCGTGCAGTTGAGGAGACGCCGCCCTAGGTAACTGTGCAAATCATTTCATTTTGTCACTTTATCTCTCCTAACGTCATTTCTCATTAAATGCATATTGATGTCATTTTTTTAATCATTTCTCTTAAACAATTTTTCTTTTTACTTTATTTTATTTTCTTTTTCAAACCGTTTAAATAACCCGCTTCATCTTCATTTCATCTCTCTCTCTCTCTCTCTCTCTCTCTCTCTCTCCATTTGTGTATCTCTCTCTTTGCATTCGTTTCTTTCAAACCCTAGTTTGTGATCTGAAACCAAGCAACATCATCATGAATCCTTTTTCAAGCACATCAAACCCAGCAGAAGAAATGTCTTCCTCTCAACTGGTATACAACAAGCACAGATACGCTCCTCTGAAAACTTGCTCCATTCCTAAGTCAGAACTGGAAGTTCTCTGTGAGTCCTCAGTGGACTTTGAAAATTTGAAAGCATATGGTTTCAAACCTGATGCTAAGCTTATGGCACAGGGATGGTCAAACTATCTGGCTAGATTGGTTGGACCAAGTTATCCAGCCCTTGTGAAAGATTTCTGGGTTCATGCAACCGTCACTCCAACCGCCGTAATCTCCTTCGTGCTAGGGCATGAAGTTGTGATAACTGAGAAGTTAATCAGGAAGCTTTACAACTTGGACGATGAAGAAGGAGTCACTGGTCCCCTTCCTGGCAGAGTTGATTGGTTCCAGGTTGAGAAGCTGATTTCGTGTGTTACCGGTACTGATTCAAGTCTAACTGGTACCTTGAAGCCGTTTTATCAAGTTTGGGCTGAGATTATTCTGGGCTCTCTTCATCACAGAAAGAGATCCTTCTCTTCATCTTACATCAGTCCTGACCACAAGTACACTCTCTTCTGCGTCGGGAGAAGAATTGAAATCAACATCTCCAACATCATTTTTGAGAATCTGAAGTTGGCTATTGAAGAGTCAAGAGATGACGAACGTGCTAAGTATCCTCATCTCCAAAGAAATGTTGTTCCTTTCGCCAGAATGATCTCAGACATTCTGATTGAAAGTGACCTAATGGACTCCCTAAGGGCTATTGGAACACCTAACTTCTTTAGAGTCACTCGGGGTTCTATCTTCAATGGTCTTGACTTGCTAAAAATGGAACTTGTCAAGGAAATAACTGTTGTTCCCTTTGACATTGAACACAGAAGAATTCCTGTTGCAGGTTTCTCTACTTTATTTCAAGCAGAACTTTGCCAGGCGGTTAAATTCTATTTGGAGGCTTCTGTGAGAAATCAATCTTCTATTGATCCTGCATGGATTCGTGGAAGAGTGCTTCCCTCTCAAGCTGACCTCAAGAAGGAGGATAAGAAGAAGCGAGAGAAAAGGCTAAAGAGAAAGGCTGCAGAAGAAGCTGCCAAGAGAGAAACAAGGCAGAAGGTCACTTATGACCCTCTTAAGGTTGATTCCTTTGAGGCAATCAGAACAGGTAACTTCTCCAGGCAAGTGTACCAACCTCCACCTATCCAACCTTCTCCTTCTGAACCTCAAAACACCCTTACCTCTACAAATATTCCTCAATCACCTCCTTCTGCACAAACTCCTACCCCCATATCACCTTTACCTAATAGCTTGCAAACACTATCATCTTCTCAAGTTCTCAACCCTACCCCCTTAACTACCATCCTTCCCACACCCACAAATATACCTTCCTCATCAACCCCCTTCACTGATATTCCATCCTCTTCAAACACCGCACCTCCATCTTCTCTATCCCACCCCCTAACTACCAGAAAATCCAACCCTTACTGCCTTCTCTACCCTGACTACAAATTCACCTTCAACCCTCCTGAACCTGAACCTATCATTTGTCTGGAGTTATTCAGAAGTAAAGTGATTAGCAGGCTTGACCTTCTGAAGGATGCTTTCCTCAATGGTCTTGATGATGTTTCTACGAGAAACCTCTGGAGAAGCTTTCGCTAGGATTTTCAAGTAGGAGCAATGGGAGTACAGAAGAGACTAGTGGCTGCTGCCCCTGGTTATGCTGGTTACCTTCTGGAGGGTGATAATGGTATCTACTATCATCCCCTCAGAAACAGGGTTGCTGTTGAGGAGAAGAGGTTTGTGGATGAACTGGAAGAAGCAAGAATTGCTGCTGCAATGGAAGCTAACCCATTCAGGGAAATTGTGGTCTGGAAACCTCAATATCCTGTTCTGCTTGGAGATTTCAGGACTCTCTTTGAATTTTTGAGGGAAAACCCTTCTGAGAAAGACCCAAGCTTGGTCATTCCAGAAGTTGTTGACCCACCAGAAGTTGAAGGTCCTTCTGCTCTTAGGAATCTTGCTGCCATTCTTCAGGCACTTGAGAGTATGGAGATGCTTCTATGCAAGAAGCAGATGCTGATCATGTTGCTGAAACAATTCCTGTTGAGGAAAATCCTGCAAATGATCTGACCATGGAAGCTGCGGATCACAATGCCATTCCCGTGGATAGAAGTTGTGAAGCTTCTTCTGATGAACCTTCCCGTCTTGCAAGGACTTTGGAAGTTATTCAGAAGAACCAGGATGAGTAGAGATCAATCAACGCTGAGTTTTGTGCTTTCATGGAAAGGCAGAATGAGAGCAACAGTGGGATTCATGATATGCTGGCCAAGATCATGTCTAAGATATGGTCATCTTAGATTGAGTCTTAGACTGTTTTCCTTTTGCTTTGCTGCATCTTTTGTTGCATCTTCTTTTTGCTCCTTCCTCTTGTACTTCTGAACCTCTGTTTCTATGAGCTTAATGACAATTATCCTTTTACTTCTATGTGTTTGTCGTGTTTTTCATCTGAATCTTTTATGTTTTTGATGTTATAACAAAAAGGGGGAGAAAAATGTGATAAATGATCTGATTTATTTTATCAGTTGCTAGGAGAAAGGCTCCACATTTCTAACAGAACTTGCAAAGTTCTATGCTTTTAAGTGTTGTCTTGCAGGAATTGAAGATCCTCTTTAAAGCTCAACATGAGAAGCAAAGAGATGAGGAAAAGCAATTCTATAAAGAATCAAGCTCTTGGAAATTGAAGCAAGCTGAGTGCTATAAAGCTTCAAGAATCAGAAGCAAGAAGAAATAATGTTCTGATGTTCTGATGATAGAATATACTTTCATTCTTATTCTTTATATGTTCTGATGCATGTTTTAGTTACAAAATATGCTCTGAAACATTTTATGTTTGTGTGCTCTGATACATAATTATATGTTCTGATACATGTTTTATGTTCTGATTCATTCATGCTGACTTTTGTCGTTTACTTTGTTCTGTAACATTTAAGGATGTAGAGATGCTCTACTGATGCTCTGGTACATTCAACAATGTTCTGATACAATCTAGCATGCAATGACTCAAGAAGAAATTCAAGCTCTGAAGCTGTCCAATGGAAGCAAGAATCAGAGGCTATGAATATTCTGAAGATCTAGGAAATTCAAGTTCTGAAGCTGTCCTATGGAAGCAAGAATCAGAAGCTGTGAATGTTCTGAAGATCTAAGCATATGTGAAAGTCTCTACTGAAATACTCAGGGAAGTCTTTTATTTATAAAAATTCTTCTAGTATTTATTTCAGGGGGAGATTATTTATCTCAGGGGGAGATTGTTAATCTCAGGGGGAGACATATTCACACATTGTCTATATGCTTGTGCTATAGCTGTGTAATTGTCTTTAGCCGTCTGATATTCTGATCGCAAATTCATATCATTTATGTATGTTTTTGTCATCATCAAAAAGGGGGAGATTGTTAGAACAAGATTTGTTCAGATCAATATTCTTAGTTTTGATGATAACAAGCATATGAATTTTGTATGAGATAATGTGGTACTCTAATACTATGCAATTTCCATTTCAGGAATTATATAAAGAGTATGCACAAAATCAGCGCAAGAAGCACTGACTCAGAAGGTTCAGCATGCAACATCAGAACATGGTCTGGCAAGACATCAAAAGATGGTCAAGCAGAATCAGAACATGGGTATATGGAAGCATCAGAAGAACTTGAGATCAGAAGCAGAAGCACTGAAGTTCTCATGGTATCACGCTCATAAGCACTTTAAGGTCAGAAGACAAGAAGATGCTCTGCACCAAGCTATTTGACTCTGATGATATTCAAACGTTGTTTACACAAACATCAGATCAGAAGCAAGTACTAGACTGGCAGGCTACGCTGACTGACAAAAGGAACGTTAGAAGCTATTAAAGGCAACGTCAGTAGACACAGCGGAGACAAGGCTCGAGGTAGTTGACAAAAGAGTGAAACATTAAATGCAATGCTGTACGGATTAGGCAAAGCATTAAATGCTCCCAACGATCATCTTCTCAAATGCCTATAAATATGAAGTTCTGATGAGAAGCAAAGGTTAACGAACGAATTACAAACTCTGAACCAACTTGCAGAAACGCTGTTCAAATCAAAAGCTCTCAAACTTCATCATCAAGCTCACTACATTGCTGTTGTAATATCTTAGTGAGATTTAAGCTTAAACTTAAGAGAAAATCACAGTTGTGATAATAGCTTTATAAGAAGCATTGTAACTCTTAAAAGAATTTGTTTACATTAAGTTGTAAGTTCTAGAGTGATCAGGTTGTTGATCAGTATACTCTAGCAAGTCTTAGAAGTTGTCTAAGCAGTTTGTTCCTAGAGTGATCAGGTTGTGATCAGGATACTCTAGAAGACTTAGAGTGTTTCTAAGTGGATAACCATTGTAGTCAAGTGTGATTAGTGGATTAAATCCTCAGGTGAGGTAAATCACTCCAAGGGGGTGGACTGGAGTAGTTTAGTTAACAACGAACCAGGATAAAAATCATTGTGCAAATAGTTTTTATCTTACAAGTTTTAAAGCTACACTTATTCAAACCCCCCTTTCTAAGTGCTTTTCTATCCTTCATGTATTAGAGACTAATCCTTTTATTGATTGATACTTTGCCTGAGCTCTTTTGTTTCTGAACATCCTCGATTAAGCACCAGATGAACAAGTGACTGTTCTGAGTATCTGTTTTGATTCTGATGAAAAGCCTGAAAGTATGACATCTCAGGGGGGGTCAAAATTAGGGTATGACAAGGTCTCATAAGCTTCGTCATACGATCAAACAAATCATCACACGACTCATATTTTAAACATAGCATGTATCGTCATATCTCATCATATATGTCCACAACACATCACTCATCAAAACGAGCAAATCATGGTTTAAAAATAAATTCGAGTTACTGCTCATTTCATTATTATAACACAAAGAATATTTCATAAGCTTCATCCTGCTCGAAACGACGCATAAAAAGGAGTTACGAATCAAAAGTTATGACATTCCAAAGTTTGGAAAATTTTGCATACAGCAGAGTCCGCTCAGCGGACCACCAGCGGGACTAGGCAAAAGTGAACTACGTTGGGACCTCAACTTAGCGGACCTACCTCCGCTTAGCGGACGTGCAATTTTGCAGATTCTCAGGTCTGCGACAGACCCTGCGATCTCACACATCCTAAGTCCAAAATCGATTCTAAACATCATATACAGACAAATAATCATCAATTGCATCGTCATACATCATTATACATCAAAACAACACATTGTTAACCGATAATCTATGCAATTTCATCAATTATAATATCCCTAAACCTAACATATAATCCAATTGACCTAGATAATATTCCTAGTCAATGTTATCATCCAAAACACGATAAGAAATGTTAACCGGAGAGTCCCCCTTACCTTAGTCAAACGTTCTTGATTGGTCTCTCCCTCTACTGCTCCTCTTTCACGTTCTTGAGTTCCCAATTCTTCAGTCTTTTCACGTTCTATCCCTTCTCTCCAATTTCCTTATTATTTTATGAAAATAACATTAAATTGGTAATGAGCTTTACTAACTTAACACCTCCTTCTTACTAACATCACACATGGCCCAATACCATAAACCATTATTTTCCAATTTATTTTCATAAAACCAAAATAAGTATAATTATTAATTAAATTTTCAATTAAATTAGAAATTAAAATATACGGGTGTTACAACTCTCCCCCACTAAAAGAGTTTTCGTCCTCGAAAACATACCTTTATCAAAGAGTTCTGGATAGGAGTCCTTCATCTAACTTTCCTGTTCCCAGGTAACATTTCCATAGTTGATCCTCAAAATTCATCTGACATAACCAACATAAAGCATGTCTCATGCATTCATTCTCAGCTTTTACGTCGCATTCAACCACCCCAAAGGTGTACCACTCGCATTCCAAAAGGTTAACGACAATGAAACGTCGAGGTGCGACCCATACAATATGCCCAATAACTGAATAATATAATTACACAATCCATGGTATGATCACACCTGATCAACACAGCAGTAATGCATTCCATCTACTGAACGTACCAACCTTAAACACACTTTTCCATTTGAGCGATAAAATAACTTACACTTTTCACCAACTGCTTCCTTCAAGAAACTCAATAATCATATTCCTATACCATTGAATTTCAACTATCTGACTCCTCTCAAGTCATACCAGCAATTATCCAACACGTTACACTCCGCTTTTGCTGCACTATTCTGATTACTCATTACAATCATCATCACCAATTAGATTTCTTAGTTTTACCCAATTATGGCTCTCTTTACTCATTCGTTCAAGAATCATTCTTTATCATACATGGTACTAATCTACCACTTAGCAACACTTACTCGCACTCAAAAAACAAATTCCTGATTTACTTACTCTATTTTAACATTCTAACCATTAGAACGAGTACACACAAGTAATTATAATCAAACTCCTCAGCCTTAATATACCATCGCTTACAAATAGCTCAAACTGAGTCCCATTGTTCTCTAAGAATTAAATCAACTTCGTCCTTCATAGAGTATAATTCCTCATTATATCTGGAATCTACAATAACACCTTAACAACGTCACAAAATTATTATAGCATTATATAATATCAACTCATCGTCCTAACTTTGCCAAGTACATACTCGTTAACTACGTACAACCACAATAACATGCTCATCATCTCAGCAATTATTCAAAAGAATTCTAATTCTTCGACACGACATCCTTACATCCACTAGATTCTAAATCCAACATATAGATCAATACATATTCTCTATGTAGGCTCCTGACATATTAATTCCTCACTGCCCACGAGTAGTACTCATAACACCACTCCACATCACACTTTCGCTGTGCGACTCCGATTACCCGTCTTAAGTCACCGTCCAATAGGTTGCACTCTTTCATATTCACTTCTTCATAAGTTCTCACAACATGGTGAGTGATTATTCTCACGACTTAGTATTCATCACATCTTATACCATTAAGGTAACAAACAAGCTCATCCCATCTATATGATTCCGTCGACTACCAACAAGAGATTAAGGGTGATCAAGTCCTCAATTTGTCTATAGATAGCCGACAACCATATTTAAGCATAAACTGTCGTAACTACATAATAGTGTCCTTTCCGAGTTTGCACTCAAACTCATTAACATCGTCATAGCCCAATAATTCACCTTGAGTCTTTACAACTCGCACACTTCTTTCTCATTGGATCTTGTCGGTGAGATACCAATGTCCAAACATTTTACACAATCCACTTCATGCTCACTTAGCATCTCACACTTGTTAAGCACTTCCAAACTTCATAATCACTAATATACTCGTACATTACTATTCATCTCGTTCCAAATCAAAATCCTCATCTTAGAAAAAGACCGCGACAACATTCATAACTCGTGGTTTTACTCTAAATCCCATGACATCTTTTGCATCCAAATATAATTCCACTCGGAATCTCAACAAAGTCTTCCTCACATCAATAGGTGTTAGAAATTATCTACAATTCTTTTTTCATACATGTCATTGCTTTGGCATCATAAATACGACTTCAACTGTTCTAAATTTTATTTCACCTTTACTACTAATTCACTTCTCACTAAAATCCATCGACACTCAAATCATCTTTATTACCAAACATCTCATCAACTTATTCATCAACAACATGTTCTACTCAACTTCGTTTCAAACCATCGCGGTAGTAGCCATTCCTATTCAACAAGCTTCACGCTTCCTTAACCGACTACAAAATCTCTCCTTATAGGATCACCTATATTTTATTTATAACTCTCCCATAAGGTAGAGCATAATCTCACTTCTTCGTAGGTTCAAACGGCACATTAATCCGACACTCGGAACTCAAGATATGAATTTTCCAACGTTACCTGAAATGCAACATCGACATCATGCAGCGATACTCTATACAATATCTCCAAAACCCCTCAAATGGTACACTTAATTTCTAAAATTTATTCCCAACAAGCCTTTAATTATTCTTTCAATTCGATCAACTTTGACACTGACGTATCATGCGGTACAAACAAACAAGTCTACTTCTAAGGACAAGTGTAACCGTAACTTTACCTCTTTCCAACATCATCCTGTCACAATTAAGTATGTTACATCTGCTGCAGTCATTTTTATAACAAAGTTCATCTCCTTAGCTTTCCGACGCTTCAAACGGAACTCAAATTGGATGTCCAGAACTCTAGTTATGAATTTTCGAAGTTTCATAAAGATTCAACAACTTTCCTGCGTTTTTCTTACGGCACTTCCGTTCCAAAACTCATCATCTTCAAACCAATCACATTCCAAACAGCCCCTTATCATATCTTTTCGCTCCCAAACTTTTTATAACTTGAGCGACACATTCCATCGCCGAAGTCCAATTTCTGAAACATCACGACAGCAATCCTCTTTGCAAACTTGCAACTGAACCTCTTCCGAGAAGCAAAGCTTATCCCCCACTTCGCTCAAACTGTAACGCCCATAAATGTGTTTTTCTGATTAATTGTGATGTTTGCTACATTTTCCTAATTTTACCGTTTTCGAGTCGAGTCAGTCGGTAAATATTAATTATGTTAATATTTTACTTATTACTTTCCATGTGTGTAATTATTATGTTTTGGGTGTTAATTGGTTAGAATTAATGTTTAGTGACATTTGGGCCAAAATTAGAATTTATGAAAGTTGAGTGGGGGAAAATGAGAAGTAGAGAAATAGAAAGAGATATTTTGATATAGAGAGAAAATGAGATATTTTGAGATAAAAAGAAAGAAAGAGAACTTGGGAAGAGAAGAGAAAGAAGAGAAAAACAAAGAGAAGAAGAGAGTTGTAGAATCCAAACCAAGCTAGAGCCAAGAATCCAACCAAGGTAAGGGGGATGAATATAGTTTATCTTGATTGTATGGTTCTTGTAGTTTTGTATGCTTTGTTCTTGTTCTTCCTCTTTTCCAAGCTTGTTCAACAATGGCAAATTGTGTGTTTTGTGAGTTTTGAAGATATAAACTTGATTTTATGGTGTGTATGTGTGCTATGATGATAGATATTCCCATAGATCATGTTTGTTTTTCATTTCTCCATGCTTTCTTGCTTATGAAGAAATTTAGGTCAAAGACAATATGTGATGATCCAACCATATGATAATCATGGATTAGGTGTATATATAGCATGTTTGTGTTGTATTGGGGTTGGGATGAAGGTTTAAATGGGTTTTGAATGGGTTAGAGGGAGCTGAGACGGTCTGTTGCAGAACTGGTTTTTCTGGGTTTACGCAGGTCCGCTGAGCGGAGGGGGGTCCGCTGAGCGGAGGTTCTTTTGCAGGAAATCTCTGTCTGGGTCCGCTGAGCGGAGGTTCTGTATTTTTGTTTGGTGATTCCCTGTCTGGGTCCGCTGAGCGGAGCTCAAGCGGACTGTGTGAAATTTTGTTTTTCCAAACTTTGTTTTGTTGTATCTTTTGAACCGTAGGTCGTTTCTACGCGCCGTTTGAAGTATTATGAGAACCCTTGAGTATGCTTTATGATAAAGAGGAGTGTGTTGGTGGTTGAATGATTTTTCATAAATGTATTTTGTGAAATGATATTTGCTAATCAAGTATGTTTTGACGGTATACGTGTGCTGTGTGAATATGAACGCCTGAGTGGCAATTTTGATGATGTACCTATGTAGAATAATATAACCGGTGTGATGTAGATATGTGACCGAGTTATATTGTTGTTGTTGTTGTTGTTATGTAATTGAGTCGTTTGTATGCACAGCATGACATTTCATTACGTTAATGGCGGAATGCTATTAACAGGTGGCCTGAATTGGCAATTATTACCAGTGGGAGCTTAATGCTCGGTAAAAAGGTGTATTTGCCCGAGTGGCAAGAGGTCATCAGTGGGGGCTAGATGCTCGATGACGGTTAGTCGTAGCTTACTTCTCGACAAAGGTGTATTTTCCTTAGGGAAAGAAGTCCCAGCATAATGCTCGGCAAGGTGTATTTGTCATAATGACAAGGAGGAGTTTTACTCCGGATTTGGTACCACATGCATACGCATAGTCGAGTCTCGTTCATCATCTTCGGTCTTTATAATTTATGTTATCATTCATGTACCGCATTACTTATATATTGATTGTGGTTGACTTATTGGATTATCTTGTTGTATGATTCTTAATGATATTGTGGGCATTACTATATTGATCATGCTTTCATTATGAATTGTATTCTCACCCTTCTGCCTTAATGTTACCTACTCTTGGGTAATGTGCAGGTGATCCGCAGGTGTAGGTGCTCTCTTTGTAGTCGTCCGTTTTGGTGTCATCCGCTCATGATACGTAACACCTAGGGGGGGGGGGATCGAACACTTATTTTGTATATAATGCTTATAGGATCCTTTTGATGTATATTTGATCCTTTAGATGCATTCGTATTATGTATTTTGAATACCTTCTCATGCGATGTATTTTGGAAGAATGTTGTGGATATTTTGTTTACCGACGCATATATATAAGTATGAATACATTCAGGTGTTTATGTGTATCCGTCCTCTTTGATTATTTGTGTTACGCATCCTTTGCGAGTATGTTATGTTTGGTTATGTGGTTACTTAAGTGTAACGCCCTAATTGTTTTTATGAATTTAATTTTTATACTCTGATATTTGTACCTATATGCCTGGGTAGAATTGGGGTGTTACATTAGTGGTATCAGAGCGGGTTGGTCTTGTCCGACCAAGTGTCGTGTCATTTGGTCTAACAATGCTTGTGTTATTTTTTGGGCTTACTTCTCTTGGTGTTATTGTGAAGTTTAGAGATGGCTGGAGACTTTGGCAAGGTTAGAAGCAACCGGTGAAGAGATTTCCTGGACGGTGTTCAAGAGGGAGTTTTTGAGGAAGTATTATCCGGAGGATGTCCGTGGAAAGAAAGAGACTGAGTTTCTGGCTTTGGTTCAAGGCAGCATGTCTGTGTCTGAATATGCGGCCAAGTTTAATGAACTTGTGAAATTCTACCCGCACTTTGTTGGTGAGGGAGCAGAATTTTCTAAGTGCATTAAGTTCCAGAATGGGTTACGTTCAGATATCAAGAAGGCGGTAGGGTATCAGAAGATTCGGGTGTTTCCAGATTTGGTGGACAGCTGTAGGATTTATGATGAGGATAATAATGCTCATCATAAGGTGATTAATGAAAAGAGGAACAAAGGTCCGCAGAATCGTGGGACGCCGTATGATGGAGGGAAGGGTAAGCAAAAGATGAATTATGGACCAAGGTTTAGTGGGGGAGATGCTCCTGCAAAGATTGTATGTTTTAAGTGTGGTAAACCTGGCCACAAAAGTAATGTCTGCTTTAGTGACGCAAAGAAATGTTTCAAGTGTGGAAGGCTAGGACATGTGTCATCCGACTGTGCATCCAAGGGAGTAGTGTGTTTTAATTGTGGTGAAGAGGGACACATGAGCGGCCAATGTCAGAAGAAGAAAGTTCAAGCTGGTGGGAAAGTGTTTGCTTTGGCTGGAACTCAGACGAACAAGGGTGATCGACTGATCAGAGGTACTTGTTTTATTAATGGCATTTCTTTAATTGCTATTATTGATACGGGTGCTTCGCATTGTTTTATAGCCGATGATTGTGTTAAAAGATTTGGTCTTGTTCTATCCGATTTGGGTGGTGAGATGGTTATCGATTTACCAGCAATGGGGTCGGTGATTACTTCTTTAGTCTGTAAGAATTGTCCGGTATCAATCTTCGGTAAGGACTTTACTGTTGATTTGATTTGTTTGTCGATGAACGAGTTAGATGTGGTTCTGGGAATGGATTGGTTGATGAATAATCGTGTCCATATCGATTGTTATCATAAGTTGGTGAGGTTTCCATTTCTTGAGAAAGAGGTGGAATTTGATGTCTTATCTACCAAGGAGTTGAATAGACTGTTAGAAGATGGGGCACAATTGTTTGGTGTGTTTGCATCGTTGACTGTGGAGAGTCGAGCTGCAGTTGAGGATTTTCCAGTAGTGCGAGAATTTCCCGAAGTGTTTCCTGAAGACTTTTCTGATGTGCCTCCAAAGAGAGAGGTGGAGTTTTCCATAGATCTAGTTCCTGGTACGAGGCCTGTTTCTATGGCGCCGTATAGAATGTCGGCATCAGAGTTAGTGGAATTAAAGAAACAATTGGAAGAGTTGCTAGCAAAACATTTTGTGAGGCCTAGTGTTTCACCATGGGGAGCTCCAAGGTTGTTGGTAAAGAAGAAGGATGGAAGCATGAGGTTGTGTATTGATTATCACCAGTTGAACAAGGTGACGATTAAGAATAAGTATCCGCTTCCTAGGATTGACGACTTGATGGATCAGTTGGTGGGAGCCAGTGTGTTTAGCAAGATTGATTTAAGATCTGGTTACCATCAGATTCGGGTGAAGGAAGAAGATATTCAGAAGACTGCGTTTAGGACTCGGTACGGACATTATGAGTTTTTGGTGATGCCGTTCGGAGTTTCTAATGCACCTGGTGTGTTTATGGAGTATATGAATCGCATATTCCATGATCAGTTGGATAAGTTTGTTGTGGTCTTCATAGATGACATCTTGATTTATTCTAAGTCTCCGGAAGAGCATGAGGATCATTTGCGTGTTGTGCTACAGGTTTTGAAGGAGAAGCAGTTGTATGCTAAGTTATCCAAGTGCGAGTTCTGGTTATCAGAGGTGAGTTTTCTTGGTCATGTGATTTCAGGTAACGGGATTGCAGTGGATCCATCCAAAGTAGATGCAGTGCTACAATGGGAGGTTCCGAGATCGGTTACTGAGATCAGAAGCTTTTAAGGTTTGGCAGGTTATTATCGAAGATTCATTGAAGGCTTTTCGAAGTTGGAACTTCCGTTAACTCAGCTTACTTGCAAGGGTAAGGCGTTTATTTGGGACATAGTTTGTGAAAGGAATTTTGAAGAGTTGAAGAGAAGGTTGACTTCAGCTCCGATTTTGGTTTTACCTGATCTTGAGGAACCGTTTGTGGTGTATTGTGATGCATCGCATATGGGGTTAGGTGGTGTTTTGATGCAGGAAGGTAAGGTGGTGGCTTACGCTTCGAGGCAGTTAAGGATTCATGAGAAGAATTATCCCACCCATGATTTAGAGTTAGCTGCAGTGGTTTTTGCATTAAAGATTTGGAGGCATTATTTCTACGGTGCAAGGTTCGAGGTCTTTAGTGATCATAAGAGTTTGAAATACTTATTTGATCAGAAAGAGTTGAACATGAGACAACGTAGGTGGTTGGAATTCCTAAAGGACTATGACTTTAACTTGAATTACCATCCTGGTAAAGCTAATGTGGTTGCCGATGCTTTGAGTCGGAAATCTTTGCATATGTCCGCTATGATGGCGGAGGAGTGGGAACTTTTGGAGCAGTTTCGTGATCTTAGTTTGGTATGTGAATTGACACCAGATAGTGTGAAGTTGGGTATGTTGAAAGTGACGAATGATTTTCTGTCAACCGTTAGCGAGAGACAGAAAATGGATGTGAAACTTGTTGATTTGTTTATGGTGGCAAATCAAAGTGATGATGGCGACTTCAGAGTGGATGGTCAGGGTGTTTTGAGATTCCGTGGTCGAATTTGTGTACCTGATGATTCCGAGCTGAAAAAGATGATTTTAGAGGAAGGTCACAGAAGCAGTTTGAGTATTCATCCGGGAGCCAATAAGATGTATCAGGATTTGAAGAAGATCTTTTGGTGGTCTGGTTTGAAAAGGGATGTGGCTCAGTTTGTGTATGCGTGTTTGGTATGTCAGAAGTCAAAGGTGGAACATCAGCGTCCTGCAGGGTTGTTGCAACCGTTGGATATTCCAGAGTGGAAATGGGATAGTATTTCTATGGACTTTGTGACGAGTTTACCAAATACTGTGAGAGGTTTCGATGCGGTTTGGGTGATTGTTGATAGGTTGACAAAGTCTGCTCACTTTATTCCTATTAACATCACTTTTCCAGTTGCGAAGTTGGCTGAGATTTATATCAAGGTGATTGTGAAACTACATGGTATACCGTTGAGTATTGTGTCGGATAGAGATCCAAGGTTCACATCAGATTTTTGGAAAGGTTTGCAAGAGGCTCTAGGTTCTAAGTTGAGGTTGAGTTCGGCTTATCATCCTCAGACGGACGGTCAGACCGAAAGGACTATTCAATCGTTAGAAGACTTGTTGAGGGCATGTGTTCTAGAGAAGGGAGGTTCGTGGGATACTTATCTTCCGTTGATAGAATTCACTTACAACAACAGTTTTCATTCTAGTATCGGAATGGCACCTTTTGAAGCGCTATATGGTCGTAAGTGTAGAACTCCATTGTGTTGGTTTGAATCGGGCGAGAGTGTGGTACTCGGACCTGAAATAGTAAGAGAGACTACATAGAAGGTGAAATTTATTCGCGAGAAGATGAGAAGTTCACAGAGTAGGCAAAAGAGTTATCATGACAAGCGAAGGAAAGATTTGGAATTCCAAGCCGGTGATCATGTATTCTTAAGAGTTACACCTATGACTGGTGTTGGACGAGCTTTGAAATCGAGGAAGCTTACTCCGCGTTTTATTGGTCCTTATCAGATATCGGAGCGAGTTGGCAAAGTTGCGTATCGGGTGGCGTTACCGCCAAGTCTTTCTAATCTGCACGATGTATTCCATGTGTCTCAGTTGAGGAGATACATTGCGGATCCGTCCCATGTGATTCAGATGGATGATGTGCAAGTGCGTGAGAACCTGACGGTTGAGACGATACCAGTGCGTATTGAAGATCGTGAGACTAAGACTCTGCGAGGCAAGGAGATCGCCTTGGTGAAAGTCATATGGTTAAGTGCGGCAGGTGAGAGTTTGACCTGGGAGTTGGAGAGCAAGATGCGAGATTCCTATCCTGAGTTGTTTGTAGCAGGTAATCTTATTTTCGAGGACGAAAATCTTTTAAGTGGGGGAGGGTTGTAACGCCCATAAATGTGTTTTTCTGATTAATTGTGATGTTTGCTACATTTTCCTAATTTTACCGTTTTCGAGTCGAGTCAGTCGGTAAATATTAATTATGTTAATATTTTACTTATTACTTTCCATGTGTGTAATTATTATGTTTTGGGTGTTAATTGGTTAGAATTAATGTTTAGTGACATTTGGGCCAAAATTAGAATTTATGAAAGTTGAGTGGGGGAAAATGAGAAGTAGAGAAATAGAAAGAGATATTTTGATATAGAGAGAAAATGAGATATTTTGAGATAAAAAGAAAGAAAGAGAACTTGGGAAGAGAAGAGAAAGAAGAGAAAAACAAAGAGAAGAAGAGAGTTGTAGAATCCAAACCAAGCTAGAGCCAAGAATCCAACCAAGGTAAGGGGGATGAATATAGTTTATCTTGATTGTATGGTTCTTGTAGTTTTGTATGCTTTGTTCTTGTTCTTCCTCTTTTCCAAGCTTGTTCAACAATGGCAAACTGTGTGTTTTGTGAGTTTTGAAGATATAAACTTGATTTTATGGTGTGTATGTGTGCTATGATGATCGATATTCCCATGGATCATGTTTGTTTTTCATTTCTCCATGCTTTCTTGCTTATGAAGAAATTTAGGTCAAAGACAATATGTGATGATCCAACAATATGATAATCATGGATTAGGTGTATATATAGCATGTTTGTGTTGTATTGGGGTTGGGATGAAGGTTTAAATGGGTTTTGAATGGGTTAGAGGGAGCTGAGACGGTCTGTTGCAGAACTGGTTTTTCTGGGTTTACGCAGGTCCGCTGAGCGGAGGGGGGTCCGCTGAGCGGAGGTTCTTTTGCAGGAAATCTCTGTCTGGGTCCGCTGAGTGGAGGTTCTGTATTTTTGTTTGGTGATTCCCTGTCTGGGTCCGCTGAGCGGAGCTCAAGCGGACTGTGTGAAATTTTGTTTTTCCAAACTTTGTTTTGTTGTATCTTTTGAACCGTAGGTCGTTTCTACGCGCCGTTCGAAGTATTATGAGAACCCTTGAGTATGCTTTATGATAAAGAGGAGTGTGTTGGTGGTTGAATGATTTTTCATAAATGTATTTTGTGAAATGATATTTGCTAATCAAGTATGTTTTGACGGTATACGTGTGCTGTGTGAATATGAACGCCTGAGTGGCAATTTTGATGATGTACCCATGTAGAATAATATAACCGGTGTGATGTAGATATGTGACCGAGTTATATTGTTGTTGTTGTTGTTATGTAATTGAGTCGTTTGTATGCACAGCATGACATTTCATTACGTTAATGGCGGAATGCTATTAACAGGTGGCCTGAATTGACAATTATTACCAGTGGGAGCTTAATGCTCGGTAAAAAGGTGTATTTGCCCGAGTGGCAAGAGGTCATCAGTGGGGGCTAGATGCTCGATGACGGTTAGTCGTAGCTTACTGCTCGACAAAGGTGTATTTTCCTTAGGGAAAGAAGTCCCAGCATAATGCTCGGCAAGGTGTATTTGTCATAATGACAAGGAGGAGTTTTACTCCGGATTTGGTACCACATGCATACGCATAGTCAAGTCTCATTCATCATCTTCGATCTTTATAATTTATGTTATCATTCATGTACCGCATTACTTATATATTGATTGTGGTTGACTTATTGGATTATCTTGTTGTATGATTCTTAATGATATTGTGGGCATTACTATATTGATCATGCTTTCATTATGAATTGTATTCTCACCCTTCTGCCTTAATGTTACCTACTCGTGGGTAATGTGCAGGTGATCCGCAGGTGTAGGTGCTCTCTTTGTAGTCGTCCGTTTTGGTGTCATCCGCTCATGATACGTAACACCTAGGGGGGGGGATCGAACACTTATTTTGTATATAATGCTTATAGGATCCTTTTGATGTATATTTGATCCTTTAGATGCATTCGTATTATGTATTTTGAATACCTTCTCATGCGATGTATTTTGGAAGAATGTTGTGGATATTTTGTTTACCGACGCATATATATAAGTATGAATACATTCAGGTGTTTATGTGTATCCGTCCTCTTTGATTATTTGTGTTACGCATCCTTTGCGAGTATGTTATGTTTGGTTATGTGGTTACTTAAGTGTAACGCCCTAATTGTTTTTATGAATTTAATTTTTATACTCTGATATTTGTACCTATATGCCTGGGTAGAATTGGGGTGTTACATTAGTGGTATCAGAGCGGGTTGGTCTTGTCCGACCAAGTGTCGTGTCGTTTGGTCTAACAATGCTTGTGTTATTTTTTGGGCTTACTTCTCTTGGTGTTATTGTGAAGTTTAGAGATGGCTGGAGACTTTGGCAAGGTTAGAAGCAACCGGTGAAGAGATTTCCTGGACGGTGTTCAAGAGGGAGTTTTTGAGGAAGTATTATCCGGAGGATGTCCGTGGAAAGAAAGAGACTGAGTTTCTGGCTTTGGTTCAAGGCAGCATGTCTGTGTCTGAATATGCGGCCAAGTTTAATGAACTTGTGAAATTCTACCCGCACTTTGTTGGTGAGGGAGCAGAATTTTCTAAGTGCATTAAGTTCCAGAATGGGTTACGTTCTGATATCAAGAAGGCGGTAGGGTATCAGAAGATTCGGGTGTTTCCAGATTTGGTGGACAGCTGTAGGATTTATGATGAGGATAATAATGCTCATCATAAGGTGATTAATGAAAAGAGGAACAAAGGTCCGCAGAATCGTGGGACGCCGTATGATGGAGGGAAGGGTAAGCAAAAGATGAATTATGGACCAAGGTTTAGTGGGGGAGATGCTCCTGCTAAGATTGTATGTTTTAAGTGTGGTAAACCTGGCCACAAAAGTAATGTCTGCTTTAGTGACGCAAAGAAATGTTTCAAGTGTGGAAGGGTAGGACATGTGTCATCCGACTGTGCATCCAAGGGAGTAGTGTGTTTTAATTGTGGTGAAGAGGGACACATGAGCGGCCAATGTCAGAAGAAGAAAGTTCAAGCTGGTGGGAAAGTGTTTGCTTTGGCTGGAACTCAGACGGACAAGGGTGATCGACTGATCAGAGGTACTTGTTTTATTAATGGCATTTCTTTAATTGCTATTATTGATACGGGTGCTTCGCATTGTTTTATAGCCGATGATTGTGTTAAAAGATTAGGTCTTGTTCTATCCGATTTGGGTGGTGAGATGGTTATCGATTTACCAGCAATGGGGTCGGTGATTACTTCTTTAGTCTGTAAGAATTGTCCGGTATCAATCTTCGGTAAGGACTTTACTGTTGATTTGATTTGTTTGTCGATGAACGAGTTAGATGTGGTTCTGGGAATGGATTGGTTGATGAATAATCGTGTCCATATCGATTGTTATCATAAGTCGGTGAGGTTTCCATTTCTTGAGAAAGGGGTGGAATTTGATGTCTTATCTACCAAGGAGTTGAATCGACTGTTAGAAGATGGGGCACAATTGTTTGGTGTGTTTGCATCGTTGACTGTGGAGAGTCCAGCTGCAGTTGAGGATTTTCCAGTAGTGCGAGAATTTCCCGAAGTGTTTCCTGAAGACTTTTCTGATGTGCCGCCAAAGAGAGAGGTGGAGTTTTCCATAGATCTAGTTCCTGGTACGAGGCCTGTTTCTATGGCGCCGTATAGAATGTCGACATCAGAGTTAGTGGAATTAAAGAAACAATTGGAAGAGTTGCTAGCAAAACATTTTGTGAGGCCTAGTGTTTCACCATGGGGAGCTCCAGTGTTGTTGGTAAAGAAGAAGGATGGAAGCATGAGGTTGTGTATTGATTATCGCCAGTTGAACAAGGTGACGATTAAGAATAAGTATCCGCTTCCTAGGATTGACGACTTGATGGATCAGTTGGTGGGAGCCAGTGTGTTTAGCAAGATTGATTTAAGATCTGGTTACCATCAGATTCGGGTGAAGGAAGAAGATATTCAGAAGACTGCGTTTAGGACTCGGTACGGACATTATGAGTTTTTGGTGATGCCGTTCGGAGTTTCTAATGCACCTGGTGTGTTTATGGAGTATATGAATCGCATATTCCATGATCAGTTGGATAAGTTTGTTGTGGTCTTCATAGATGACATCTTGATTTATTCTAAGTCTCCGGAAGAGCATGAGGATCATTTGCGTGTTGTGCTACAGGTTTTGAAGGAGAAGCAGTTGTATGCTAAGTTATCCAAGTGCGAGTTCTGGTTATCAGAGGTGAGTTTTCTTGGTCATTTGATTTCAGGTAACGGGATTGCAGTGGATCCATCCAAAGTAGATGCAGTGCTACAATGGGAGGTTCCGAGATCGGTTACTGAGATCAGAAGCTTTTTAGGTTTGGCAGGTTATTATCGAAGATTCATTGAAGGCTTTTCGAAGTTGGCACTTCCGTTAACTCAGCTTACTTGCAAGGGTAAGGCATTTATTTGGGACATAGTTTGTGAAAGGAATTTTGAAGAGTTGAAGAGAAGGTTGACTTCAGCTCCGGTTTTGGTTTTACCTGATCCTGAGGAACCGTGTGTGGTGTATTGTGATGCATCGCATATGGGGTTAGGTGGTGTTTTGATGCAAGAAGGTAAGGTGGTGGCTTACGCTTCGAGGCAGTTAAGGATTCATGAGAAGAATTATCCCACCCATGATTTAGAGTTAGCTGCAGTGGTTTTTGCATTAAAGATTTGGAGGCATTATCTCTACGGTGCAAGGTTCGAGGTCTTTAGTGATCATAAGAGTTTGAAATACTTATTTGATCAGAAAGAGTTGAACATGAGACAACGTAGGTGGTTGGAATTCCTAAAGGACTATGACTTTAGCTTGAATTACGATCCTGGTAAAGCTAATGTGGTTGCCGATGCTTTGAGTCGGAAATCTTTGCATATGTCCGCTATGATGGCGGAGGAGTGGGAACTTTTGGAGCAGTTTCGTGATCTTAGTTTGGTATGTGAATTGACACCAGATAGTGTGAAGTTGGGTATGTTGAAAGTGACGAATGATTTTCTGTCAACCGTTAGCGAGAGACAGAAAATGGATGTGAAACTTGTTGATTTGTTTATGGTGGCAAATCAAAGTGATGATGGCGACTTCAGAGTGGATGGTCAGGGTGTTTTGAGATTCCGTGGTCGAATTTGTGTACCTGATGATTCCGAGCTGAAAAAGATGATTTTAGAGGAAGGTCACAGAAGCAGTTTGAGTATTCATCCGGGAGCCAATAAGATGTATCAGGATTTGAAGAAGATCTTTTGGTGGTCTGGTTTGAAAAGGGATGTGGCTCAGTTTGTGTATGCGTGTTTGGTATGTCAGAAGTCAAAGGTGGAACATCAGCGTCCTGCAGGGTTGTTGCAACCGTTGGATATTCCAGAATGGAAATGGGATAGTATTTCTATGGACTTTGTGACGAGTTTACCAAATACTGTGAGAGGTTTCGATGCGGTTTGGGTGATTGTTGATAGGTTGACAAAGTCTGCTCACTTTATTCCTATTAACATCACTTTTCCAGTTGCGAAGTTGGCTGAGATTTATATCAAGGTGATTGTGAAACTACATGGTATACCGTTGAGTATTGTGTCGGATAGAGATCCAAGGTTCACATCAGATTTTTGGAAAGGTTTGCAAGAGGCTCTAGGTTCTAAGTTGAGGTTGAGTTCGGCTTATCATCCTCAGACGGACGGTCAGACCGAAAGGACTATTCAATCGTTAGAAGACTTGTTGAGGGCATGTGTTCTAGAGAAGGGAGGTTCGTGGGATACTTATCTTCCGTTGATAGAATTCACTTACAACAACAGTTTTCATTCTAGTATCGGAATGACACCTTTTGAAGCGCTATATGGTCGTAAGTGTAGAACTCCATTGTGTTGGTTTGAATCGGGCGAGAGTGTGGTACTCGGACCTGAAATAGTAAGAGAGACTACAGAGAAGGTGAAATTTATTCGTGAGAAGATGAGAAGTTCACAGAGTAGGCAAAAGAGTTATCATGACAAGCGAAGGAAAGATTTGGAATTCCAAGCCGGTGATCATGTATTCTTAAGAGTTACACCTATGACTGGTGTTGGACGAGCTTTGAAATCGAGGAAGCTTACTCCGCGTTTTATTGGTCCTTATCAGATATCGGAGCGAGTTGGCAAAGTTGCGTATCGGGTGGCGTTACCGCCAAGTCTTTCTAATCTGCACGATGTATTCCATGTGTCTCAGTTGAGGAGATACATTGCGGATCCGTCCCATGTGATTCAGATGGATGATGTGCAAGTGCGTGAGAACCTGACGGTTGAGACGATACCAGTGCGTATTGAAGATCGTGAGACTAAGACTCTGCGAGGCAAGGAGATCGCCTTGGTGAAAGTCATATGGTTAAGTGCGGCAGGTGAGAGTTTGACCTGGGAGTTGGAGAGCAAGATGCGAGATTCCTATCCTGAGTTGTTTGTAGCAGGTAATCTTATTTTCGAGGATGAAAATCTTTTAAGTGGGGGAGGGTTGTAACGCCCATAAATGTGTTTTTCTGATTAATTGTGATGTTTGCTACATTTTCCTAATTTTACTGTTTTCGAGTCGAGTCAGTCGGTAAATATTAATTATGTTAATATTTTACTTATTACTTTCCATGTGTGTAATTATTATGTTTTGGGTGTTAATTGGTTAGAATTAATGTTTAGTGACATTTGGGCCAAAATTAGAATTTATGAAAGTTGAGTGGGGGAAAATGAGAAGTAGAGAAATAGAAAGAGATATTTTGATATAGAGAGAAAATGAGATATTTTGAGATAAAAAGAAAGAAAGAGAACTTGGGAAGAGAAGAGAAAGAAGAGAAAAACAAAGAGAAGAAGAGAGTTGTAGAATCCAAACCAAGCTAGAGCCAAGAATCCAACCAAGGTAAGGGGGATGAATATAGTTTATCTTGATTGTATGGTTCTTGTAGTTTTGTATGCTTTGTTCTTGTTCTTCCTCTTTTCCAAGCTTGTTCAACATGGCAAATTGTGTGTTTTGTGAGTTTTGAAGATATAAACTTGATTTTATGGTGTGTATGTGTGCTATGATGATAGATATTCCCATGGATCATGTTTGTTTTTCATTTCTCCATGCTTTCTTGCTTATGAAGAAATTTAGGTCAAAGACAATATGTGATGATCCAACCATATGATAATCATGGATTAGGTGTATATATAGCATGTTTGTGTTGTATTGGGGTTGGGATGAAGGTTTAAATGGGTTTTGAATGGGTTAGAGGGAGCTGAGACGGTCTGTTGCAGAACTGGTTTTTCTGGGTTTACGCAGGTCCGCTGAGCGGAGGGGGGTCCGCTGAGCGGAGGTTCTTTTGCAGGAAATCTCTGTCTGGGTCCGCTGAGCGGAGGTTCTGTATTTTTGTTTGGTGATTCCCTGTCAGGGTCCGCTGAGCGGAGCTCAAGCGGACTGTGTGAAATTTTGTTTTTCCAAACTTTGTTTTGTTGTATCTTTTGAACCGTAGGTCGTTTCTACGCGCCGTTTGAAGTATTATGAGAACCCTTGAGTATGCTTTATGATAAAGAGGAGTGTGTTGGTGGTTGAATGATTTTTCATAAATGTATTTTGTGAAATGATATTTGCTAATCAAGTATGTTTTGACGGTATACGTGTGCTGTGTGAATATGAACGCCTGAGTGGCAATTTTGATGATGTACCCGTGTAGAATAATATAACCGGTGTGATGTAGATATGTGACCGAGTTATATTGTTGTTGTTGTTGTTATGTAATTGAGTCGTTTGTATGCACAGCATGACATTTCATTACGTTAATGGCGGAATGCTATTAACAGGTGGCCTGAATTGGCAATTATTACCAGTGGGAGCTTAATGCTCGGTAAAAAGGTGTATTTACCCGAGTGGCAAGAGGTCATTAGTGGGGGCTAGATGCTCGATGACGGTTAGTCGTAGCTTACTGCTCGACAAAGGTGTATTTTCCTTAGGGAAAGAAGTCCCAGCATAATGCTCGGCAAGGTGTATTTGTCATAATGACAAGGAGGAGTTTTACTCCGGATTTGGTACCACATGCATACGCATAGTCGAGTCTCATTCATCATCTTCGGTCTTTATAATTTATGTTATCATTCATGTACCGCATTACTTATATATTGATTGTGGTTGACTTATTGGATTATCTTGTTGTATGATTCTTAATGATATTGTGGGCATTACTATATTGATCATGCTTTCATTATGAATTGTATTCTCACCCTTCTGCCTTAATGTTACCTACTCGTGGGTAATGTGCAGGTGATCCGCAGGTGTAGGTGCTCTCTTTGTAGTCGTCCGTTTTGGTGTCATCCGCTCATGATACGTAACACCTAGGGGGGGGGATCGAACACTTATTTTGTAGATAATGCTTATAGGATCCTTTTGATGTATATTTGATCCTTTAGATGCATTCGTATTATGTATTTTGAATACCTTCTCATGCGATGTATTTTGGAAGAATGTTGTGGATATTTTGTTTACCGACGCATATATATAAGTATGAATACATTCAGGTGTTTATGTGTATCCGTCCTCTTTGATTATTTGTGTTACGCATCCTTTGCGAGTATGTTATGTTTGGTTATGTGGTTACTTAAGTGTAACGCCCTAATTGTTTTTATGAATTTAATTTTTATACTCTGATATTTGTACCTATATGCCTGGGTAGAATTGGGGTGTTACACAAACCAACTCCTGCAACATAACAAACAAATACCGACAGTGATTCACTCACATGTCACATACCAAGGGATAATACGTCGACGTTATTCAACTGTCGCGCAACTCAACTGACTCGACAATTGGCCGGACGGACCGACCTGCTCTGATACCATTATTGTAACACCCTTCTAAACCTCACAATATTTATATAAATTTTTTAGAGTAAACATGAAAACAAGGGTGCCGCAATTCAATAAAACAATTTATTATAACTCATTTGCAATGCTTCACTAATGAACAATCATCAATTTAATAAAATCATGTTTCTAGACAGCGAAATATTCATCATACAGATAAGCATAACATCATCTATGCAATATCCCACAAAATTAATACAATAACAACAGAATAGAGTATCATCATAGACTCTAAACTAGCATTTCCTAGTGTTACAATATCAGAGCATGACACCGACGCTATACCTAAACAAACTGGCCTATGAGCTATCCTCACCAAAGCCAAAAGCCGCTACTCGCCAATCTGAAAATGTCAACAGTAAGGGTGAGTCTCATTCACAATTAACAAATGTTATTGAGTCATAAATAATAACACATCATAGTTACATTATTCACCCAATTGTAAGGGTGAGTCTCATTCACAATTAACAAATGTTATTGAGTCATAAATAATAACACATCATAGTTACATTATTCACCCAATTGTATTATATTCAGATATTCAGACAAGTTTTATCATTACAACAACCAACACATCATCACAATCATAACACTGGAAAAGCATCCAATCATGTTATAAAAATCATGCATATGAATGCAACCGACACTATGCATGTGATACCAACATCACCAATAGGAAAAACCCACCGACCGACCCATCATCATCAAGATACAGCCCTACCAGCACAAATTCCATACAATGGGAATTATGCCCTTCACTGAATCCACAACATCATCTGGATTCAGCCCTCGACACGTGATTATGAATGAATGCAAACATATATGAAACACACTTATACCATCGTCAAGTCTATGAGTAACATCATCCAATACTCAACCATCATCATTATCATCATCATCATCAAAGTATGTGTATATACATTAGCATCATTCAAATACAGTCAATCATCATCATCATTAAGAACATACATGTATCCGTATGAATAAATGCACAGTTACGCAAATAATATGCAAAGCATAAACCCGTAGAAATAAAATCAGGAGGGCAAATTTTGGGGTATGACAGCTGCCCCTGTTCAATCTTCTTACACCTGAAGATGTAGAGTGGTTTGTATGCCAATCGGTATCTGAAGGTGGAAGATGATTGAACACTAGAATACCAAGAAATTTGCCCTAGCTGAAGTAGGTACTTTTGTCGAAGATGGGCTTGAAGATGCCATCCAGGTGTTTGGAGAGAATGTATGATTGAGATGGGCTTGAAGATGCCATCCAACTTGATATACTTGAGAGTCAGAATACATCGTACGTCAGACCGTTTCTGAGAGATAGATTTAGGTTGGGTCGTACGTTAGACCGGGTCTAGTTTGCATCAGCAGATGTCTGGAAAAACCGTGCGTTAGGCTGAAGATAAATCGTGCGTTGGATTAATCTTGATTGCACCCTCAGATGTCTGGAAAACCGTGCGTTAGGTCGGAGAATAAATCGTGCGTCAGACTATTCTCAATTGCATCCTCAGATGTCTGGAAAACCGTGCGTTAGGTCGGAGAATAAATCATGCGTCAGACTATTCTCAATTGCATCCTCGGATGTCTGGAAAACCGTGCGTTAGGTTAAAGAATAAATCGTGCATTAGACTATTCTCAATTGCATCCTCAGATGTCTAGAAAACCGTGCGTTAGGTTGATGGATAAGTCGTGCGTTAGACTAATCCGATTTGCATCCGTAGATGTCTGGAAAACCGTGCGTTAGGTTGATGGATAAGTCGTGCGTTAGACTAATCCGATTTGCATCCGTAGATGTCTAGAGGGCCGTGCATTAGGCTTTGCTTTGAATAAGATTCGAACCTTTATACCTGTCAGATAATATTCACTTGGTAACAATGTCAGTTTTATGCAATGTTTATGATGTATGTAATGAATGGGATGGAGTTCTCAAAAATGAATGGGACGCTTTGTATGTTATGTATGAATGATAACCGCATGTAATGTATGAATAACCATAGCCATATGCATGTGATGTATATGATGTATGGCTATGATTTATGTTACTCGAAGCATCTTGATTGAGAAGATAAATCTCTATGTCATTGTGAGTTTGATGTTTTGATCTTTTCTTGGAGATGCTCAGCTGGGGATTTATGATTTCTACTTGGGGATGAATAGTAATTTGATGGATCCTGACTGGGGATGAAAGATATTAGTAAGCCATGTTGGAGAATAGCAAAGTGTTGGAGAAACGGTAGTGTTGAAGATGTAAACTCTGTTGGGGAGCCACGTCTTTGTCGGGACGAGAGTATTTGAAGGTATCTTCTTAGTGATTACTCTGTGGGGATATGGTCTTATGAAATCGGAGCTGTGGGAAGGCATGGATGCCTTGAACATTGCCCCCAGTATTATAGTAACTACCATTCCTGGATTTGATTAGGACGCACCGCTGAGTATTGATCAAGATGTCAAACTGGACTTGCATAGATTTGCCCCCGCTAGTAGAGACTTTGAAGAGATTCACCTCGCGAGGACTTTATGAAGTGTATATTGTAGGCGACATGCCCCTAGTAATCGTAAGCCATGGATTCAGATTTACTTGGATGCATGCCCCTGATTGTTTTTGGCATCTTTGAGAGATTCTCGGAATCTTGACTTGGTTGCCCCGGATTGATCGGGACATAGTTTGAAACTCACTTGGGATGTGACTTTGACTGTTTCGCTTTTGAGAGATTCTTGGAATCTTGACTTGATTGCCCCAGATTGATTGGGAAAAATGTGTTGTGCCCCTTATATACATAAGAGACATTGCTTCTTGGAGTAATATTGTCTGTCAGGATAACTTTCAGTCATTAGTTGTACCCTGTGCAAATTCTTTCTGTTGCTAACATTTGAAATTATGTGGCAGAATTTGTTTAATAATGAATTCATGAGATGCAATGCATACGTCTGTCTTGAGTTTTTGAAAACTTTTGAAACAGGAGATGTAACAGCGTGATATTTGTAAAAACATGATATTTGTAAAAAAAGAAATACCAACTCAGCATTTTTGGTAAACCTTAAGGAGTCAGGATACCTTTTTAGTGACAGTATACTTTCGAACTAACCATGCTTCAGTTAGGACTTTCAAGGGTTGTAACATGGCTTAGTTCACGGTTTAAGAAACAAAGGATAAAGGCTCAAAGTTTATTTGTACCCACCCCTCTTCGTGATGATCTTCAGTCCTAAGCTTAGTTAATTCAACTTATGCATTCAGGTTCCAAGAGACTTTTGGATTTGCACCTTTGATAATGATGATGGTTCACAAACAAAGAGAACTTTTTGAGATGGCAGTCATTTCTTACTTTCGGTAGTCACAACATTGTGTTGTTCAGGAATTTATTGACTTCTCTATTTTCATCTTTTTGATATCCCTAACTTTTGCCTGAACTGTTTATTTTTGAGCTTACAGTCAGCGGGATGCCTTGATTTTTGCCAAAGTCATCTTTTTGATTTTTTACTTAGCAGGCTTTTCTTTGTATATATGTTTTTTCTTTTTTTTTTTGAAAGATATTGACTGCCTTGCTTAATGATTGATGAACCATCATTGACTTTTGACTGACATCTCCAACACTTCTTTGATGTGTGCGGATGGACGCTTGTGATTGAACCCTTTGTTGAAAGATGTACTGAATGATTCTCTCAAAATAGAATGCACAACCAAATTATCTGAGAACTACCCTGCACCAGGTTATGATCAAGGGTTTTAATTAGTACAAGAAAGAAACTTCTACTTCTTAGGCTCAAAGGGGTTGACAAGGGATTAACATCCTTATATCTCCACTGTTTAGGAATTGAAACAATGCCTGTACATCATCAGCATAGTCCGCTCAAAAGCATACTGTATGAGGTTGCGGTATCGTTTTCGTCATCCTCCCTCAAAAGGTATACAGCTTTAGCAAGAGTTGAGTATCATAAAACATATGCAAAGTAAAGATGCAGTTTAGATGAGTGATAGCGAAATAATTTATTCAAGACAAAAATATGCAATGCACTGATGATGATTATTAAAACAGATAATGTCTATCATAAGCCGAATGTTTAAACAAACAGAAAAGAAACTTGCAAATGAAAGTAGATCTAATGACCCAAAAGTTCGTCCGTCTAGACGTCAATCAGTCTTGTCATGACTAGGCATAGGAGCGATGATCACCACAGGAGTTTCAGGAGGGTTGAATTTGATTTCCCCGTTATTGATTAGATCTTGAATCTTATTCATCAATGTCCAGCAATTGTTTTTGTAATGTCCAGGAATGTTGGAATGGTATGCGCACCTCGCATTGAGTTTACAGCCAGAGGTGTTAGAATTCTTAGGAGCATCCCTCAGAGTAATCAATCTGATCTTCAACAGATGTTGTAATGTTTGAGCCGACGACATATTGATTTTGGTGAATTGACGCTTAGGTGCATCTGGCTTGCGTCGTTGTGGAACTGGTGTAGAGAGTCAGAGTATCTGGGGTTCGAGCTTCAAGAATGTGTATCTGATAAGAATGTTTCAGAATGTCCGGGGTTCGAGCTTCCAGAATGTATATCTGATAAGAATGTTTCAGAATGTCCAGGGTTCGAGCTTCCGGAATGTATATCTGATTGGAATGTTTCAGAAGTCTGGGGGTCAAGCTTCCAGAATGTTCATTTGATTGGAACTTTCAGAATGTCCAGGGTTCGAGCTTCCGGAATGTATATCTGATTGGAATGTTTCAGAAGTCTGGGGGTCAAGCTTCCAGAATGTTCATCTGATTAGAACTTTCAGAATGTCCGGGGTTCGAGCTTCCGGAATGTATATCTGATTGGAATGTTTCAGAAGTCTGGGGGTCAAGCTTCCAGAATGTTCATCTGATTGGAACTTTCAGAATGTCCGGGGTTCGAGCTTCCGGAATGTATATCTGATTGGAATGTTTCAGAAGTCTGGGGGTCAAGCTTCCAGAATGTTCATCTGATTGGAACTTTCAGAATGTCCGGGGTTCGAGATTCCGGAATGTATATCTGATTGGAATGTTTCAGAATATCTGGGGGTCAAGCTTCCAGAATGTTCATCTGATTGGAACTTTCAGAATGTCTGGGGTTCGAGATTTCGGAATGTATATCTGATTGGAATGTTTCAGAATATCTGGGGGTCAAGCTTCCAGAATGTTCATCTAATTCAGATTGATTTGTTGATGGTATTTTTCTGACCAGTTGGTCAACCTGAAAGGAAAAGTTAGTTCTATGTGATGTTATGAATGCAAATGCAATATTTTCAAGGATCTCTAGAAATTTAGTTAGCAATGTCAAAAACGATTTGGTCGCTTCTTCGTTTGAAGAACTCTGATTTTTGTCTTTGAATGTCTTTCTTTGAGAATCAAGCTCACCATATCCAGTGGGTCATCGCCTCTGATTCAGGATATCTCTGAATTTGAAGGTACATGGCTAGAGGAAAATAAATCCTCTTGCCCCTTGATAGGTATAGCGTCTCTGAATTGGAAGGTATGTGGAGAGAGGAAAGTAAATCCTCTTACCCCTTGATAAGAGTTCAGTCATTGATAAGAGCACCTGAAATTGTGCGCCCTAAATCCCTAAGATCCTTGAAAGGGTTAGTTAAATCATGTTATGCTTATGATGTCATGATGTTATGCGAGTGCAATGCATTAAGCACAGCGTGGGATAGTGAGGGTAAACAAGTCCTTTAACGAAACCTGCAAGGAAACAAAGGTTAGTAGCAAACGCAAACAAGTCACACAAGTGCCCTTAGGTTTAGAGGCTTGCATGAAGTTCGTAGGTAAGTACCCTCCCCACTGAAGTTAAGTTGGTTCAACCTGTCCTTTATAAAGATCGGGTTCTAGGGAGCTCATATCATTGACCTTTCTCGAAGGCGCTTATCTCAGTTCGGCAATCGAATCACCAACCGAGAAGGTCCTGAAAGTCCAG
Organism: Vicia villosa; assembly: GCF_029867415.1. Lineage (NCBI taxonomy): Eukaryota > Viridiplantae > Streptophyta > Magnoliopsida > Fabales > Fabaceae > Vicia > Vicia villosa. Next base: position 58,787,815 of record NC_081181.1, on the reverse strand, counting down.
TCCATATGAGTGTAGCTTCGAGTATCAACCAACTTCAGTCGGAACCAAAGCCAGCTATCTCGCTACTTTCTAATAAGCCAAAGTCAAGTTCAACTAGGGTTCTAGGGGCAAATTAGTGCTTATGACACCACGTAGCAGCCAAGTGTTTCCTCGAGTCGGATCCCAAGGAACACCAGGACAAACAAATGTGTCACACTAACGATGGCCATTAGATCAACCACATCAGTATACGCTGTGCAGTCTCATTGATCTCATGCCATTTACCTAAGGTACTCAGATCCGGGTTAGGATCTTTCACACAGCAAAATACCCAAAACAGCCCTGCAAAAATAAAGCAAACAAAGCAAACAATAGAATACAATTAAGTGATCCTAAACTTTTAAGGTAACCCCTCTTTTATCGAAATTTATCCCCAGCAGAGTCGCCAGTTCTGTAATACGGTGAACTGACTTTTTATCGATCGAAATGTCGCGGTTAAGCATGAGTCGCCACCGAATTTTATTTTATCCAAACAAATTCAGAAAGGCTAAAAGAAACAGAAAAAACCTTTTAAAGAAATCTAAGTTCGGGGGGTAATTTATGCAAAGGGAAGGTGTAAGGCACCCTTTGCATCCATGGTTTTCCATGGGCTCTTAATTGCTTTGCTTGCTCGTTTGTCTTTAGAAAAAGTAGATGAAAGAAAAAAGTGGACTTTAGCTCGTAAATGAGCGTAGCCAGTTTTTGAAGAATTGTGAGAAAGAATATGAAAATTGAGCATTGCAAGGCAATTAGGGGCAATTACCTTAAACTCAGATGATAGGTCTCTTTTTAGCCTTTCAGAATGAAAGGGTCTATCCTTGCCATAAGAGGGCAGGAAGCCTTTCGTTTGGAGGTTGAAGGGTCATCGAGATATCGTTCGCCCAAAGACTGACCCATGCCATAGAGAGGCAGGTAGTCTAAAGGGAATGACCAGAATAGCCTTTTTCGTAGGCAACCAGAAGATACCTCAGCCTTTTTTGTGGGCAACTTCCGAGGGTCGAGGTCATGTTAGTGTATCGAAGGCAGCATCATTTTAGGGTCTCATGACCTTTTATCGAGGCAACATGGCTGAGGTATCCTCATATTCGAGGGACTGGCTATTCTGCAAAAAACACAAGGCAACAAGGCAACAGGCAACAGAGAGGGTTACCCAAAAGCGTGCGTGTGTGCACCAATCACGTGATTATATTCAAATATATTATCTTGTAACTTTAGTGATTCTATGTTCAATTCAAAGGTTGCACTCCCTAGGATTACTAACCACGCATTTAAATAATATAATCAAACAGATATGGGGGGAGGGAAATTGTAACCAGCGGATCCCTTAATAGGGTTTGACATAAGTAATAATAATAAAAACAAAGATTTAGGGTTCAGGGTTACCAATGATGTAGCTTTGGCATTTGACGAACCCTGAAAAAGGAAAAATGGCAAACAAAGGAGGGTGAGTGCATTATCAGGTTCGAAGGCGAACTTTATTAACCATAAAAATAGAATAATGAAATTAAAAATAAAATAGAGAAAGGACACTTAGCTTGGCATTTACTCTGACAGGGTTGATGGGCAAAGGTTTGCCTGAAGCATTGACTCTGACCATTGAGAACTGAAAGAAGAACCAACAAGGCGTGAGTGTATAGGCAGTTCATTGATATTTAATAACAAACCATAATTATAAAAATAGGGAAGATAAACAAAGAGAATAAAATAATAAGGGTTGAATCGGGACTTAGCTTTCGAATTCGACATGGCGCATCGTTGGAGTGAACCATGTTGGTAACCCTGAAAAGGCAAGGCACAAAAGAAAATATTTTAGTGTATTGGAATGTTCGTCGTAAACCCTGATTAGGGTACCAATTAATCGTAATTAATAGAATAAAGATAAGTTAATTGTTGGTTTTCAACCCAATTAATTGAATCGGTGAAAATCGAGTTTCGATTAAATTACCTAATCCTAATATTTATTTTATCAATTAGTTAAACAAATAAATTAGACAAATTAAACTAATTTTAAACCATTAAAATAGAAATTTAATAATAATAAAAAATAAATAATATTTTTAATTTTTATGTTTTTTAAGAGAAGAGAAAAAAAAAAGGAAATTTATAACAAAATATTAAAATAGAGTATTAAAAAGAGTTTTGAAAGAAAAAAAAATAAAAATAAAAGAAAACTATGTTATAGCAAATAAATAAAAGAAAAGTTAGAAACACTCAGCTTGATTCAGTGTGGCTGACGTACGCGTTCCATGGCGCACCTGCATGATGGGAGCGTTGGATCAACTTGCATGGAGATCTGATGGTTGATCCTTGATGGCATATGGTGGACTCTCCGCACGAGCATCGCGTGGGATCTGTAGTGGATATTTGTAAAAAACAATGAACGTGACCAGGGATCGAACAGAGTCCCTCAAGGCGATGGCTTTGACGCGCCCCTCTTTCCACTACGCCAAGAATCTCTTGTTGTCACCTGTACCCACTCAAAGCAGAATATAAACAAAGTAATTAAGTCAGAATTTTAAAAAACGCGCCCAGGTCCCCTTCATCTTCAACCTTCAGCCTGATTATTTTGCTACAGTATTGCTGCCATTTAGCTGCGATTTCCGCCATAGCCAAATCCTGCAAAACCCACACTCGTGAAATCTATTCAATAAAGTCCAAACAAAGACTTTTTCCGAGTGAAAATCTCTTTCTGAACGCGATGGAATCATCGATTTGGTTTAATTCGCTCTCCATCTAAGGGTTCCCAAATTAGAACTCACGAACCCTAACCATGGTGTCCTTCAAAAACTACATCTAAACACAAAATTACCAGCCCAGAAATCTTCCATATGGTCATGCGAACACAAACATGTAATCGAAAATCATTTATAACACATAATTTGGCGTAATCGACATAAATAAAACTGCACAAACCGTGACCTTACCACTCGCAATTCTGTATGCTTTGATTGAAGGTGATGATGGCAATCGCTTCAGAAACTGTCAAGGGAACGAATGGGACCTTTTATTCGACCTGAACTTGCCTGCAAATCCATTCACGATTTTTGCTTTTGGTCCATGATTTTTGTTCTTCGTACAAGGTCTCTGCCTCCAAAAAAGCAAATCCTCATGCCTTGGACCAATTGTGATACTTATACAAAATATTTTTAGGTCAAAGAATTGCATCAAATCTTTTTCAATTGGATGATTGTAATTTGATCTTTAATGGAGATTGAAACTTTCCTTTTTAGTTCTTCAATCAACCAAATATTTTTATAATTTATTTAATATTTAAAATGAATAAAAAAATTCAGATCAATATTAATAAAAATATAAAGTAATGGAATTAAGGCTTCCCTTGAGGTCATGGGCTTTCTTGAAGGTAAGATTGGGCTTTTTCTTTTTGTACCTAAACACATTAGTAAGAGCAAACAAACAATACATTAAAAAAAGATAAAATATTAGTATAATGAATTAAAATGGTTTAATAGTTTTAATTTAAAATTCAATTTAAATTAAGATTGAATTAAATATTAAACTCATAAACCACGATAATTAGTAAATAAAACTACAGCCATGTAAAATGAACGTATGTATGAATAAATGCACAGTTACGCAAATAATATGCAAAGCATAAACCCGTAGAAATAAAATCAGGAGGGCAAATTTTGGGGTATGACACACTGCATGATATATTCAGAATAGAATCTCTATCAGACCTATTCTAAATAAGAATCCTTATGAATTGTGGAAGAACAGAAAGCCCAACATTTCTGATTTCCATCCATTTGGATGTATTTGTTATATTCTGAACACTAAAGATCATTTGAGTAAGTTTGATTCTAAGGCACAAAAGTGTTTTCTTCTCGGATATTCTGAACGCTCAAAAGGCTACAGAGTATAAAATACTGAAACATTGATTGTTGAAGAATCAATCAATATCAGATTTGATGATAAGCTTGGTCTTGAAAAGCCAAAGCAGTTTGAGAATTTTGCAGATTTTGAAATCTCTAACTCAGAAGCTGAAGAATCCAAAAGCAAAGTGTCAGAAGATCAAGTTGCTGCTTCACTAGAGAATCTCAGAATTTCTGAAGTGCCAACTATCAAAAGATCTTCCAGACTCAACTCTGCTCACCCAGAAGATGTTATCCTTGGAAAGAAAGAAGATCCTATCAGAACAAGAGCATTCCTTAAGAACAATGCAGAATGTCAATTTGGTCTTGTATCTCTTATTGAGCCAACTTCTGTTGATCAAGCTCAGGAGGATGCTGATTGGATAATTGCAATGCAAGAAGAACTAAATCAGTTTTCAAGGAATGATGTTTGGGATCTTGTTCCAAGACCAAAAGGATTTAACATCATTGGTATGAAGTGGGTCTTCAGAAACATGCTAAGCGAAAAAGGAGAAGTTGTAAGAAACAAAGCCAGACTGGTGGCTCAGGGCTATAGTCAATAAGAAGGTATAGACTATACAGAAACCTTTGCACTAGTGGCCAGGTTAGAATCTATTCGCTTATTGATTTCTTTTGCCACTCAACCTAACATCACTCTATATCAGATGGATGTTAAGAGTGCCTTCTTAAATGGTTATATAGATGAGGAAGTTTATGTCCACCAACCTCCTGGTTTTGAAGACTCTAAGTCTCCAGAATATGTCTTTAAACTAAAGAAATCATTATACAGACTGAAGCAAGCTCCTAGAGCTTGGTATGAAAGATTAAGTTCTTTCCTTCTGGATAATGGTTTCAGTAGAGGAAAAGTGGATACTACTCTCTTTTGTAAAACCTTTAAAAAGGATATTTTAATTTTCCAAATTTATGTTGATGATATTATCTTTGGAACATCTAATGCTACACTTGGAGAGGAGTTTGATAAGTCTATGTAGGCTAAGTTTGAAATGAGCATGATGGGAGAACTCAAGTATTTCCTTGGGATCCAGATCAATCAAACTTCTGAAGGAACTTACGTTCATCAGACTAAGTACGTGAAAGAACTTCTGAAGAAGTTTAATATTTCTGAAAGAAAAGAAGCAAAAACTCCTATGCATCCAACGTGCGTCCTAGGTAAGGATGAGGTAAGTAAGAAGGTAGATCAGAAGCTCTACAGAGGTATGATTGGATCTCTTTTATATCTTACTGCTTCTAGACCTGATATTTTATTCAGTGTTTGTCTGTGTGCAAGATTCCAATCAGATCCTAGAGAATCTCACTTAAGAACTGTTAAGAGAATTCTGAGGTATCTGAAAGGTACTACTAATGTTGGTTTAGTCTACAGAAGATCTGAAGAATACAACTTAGTAGGATTTTGTGATGCTGATTATGCTGGAGATAGAGTTGAAAGGAAAAGTACTTCTGGAAGTTGTCAATTTCTTGGAAGTCACCTGATCTTCTGGTACAGCAAGAAGCAAGCTACAATTGCCCTCTCCACAACAGAAGCAAAATATGTTGCTGCTGCTGGGTGTAGTACACAGATGCTCTAGATGAAGAGTCAACTAGAAGATTATCAGATATATGAGAGTAACATTCCTATCTTTTGTGATAATACTTCTGCTATCTGTTTATCTAAGAATCCAATCTTACATTCCAAAGCTAAACATATTGAGATTAAACATCATTTCATTAGGGACTATGTTCAGAAGGGTGTTCTATCTTTAAACTTTATGGATACAGACCATCAATGGGCTGATATCTTTACAAAAACCCTTGCTGAAGATAGGTTTAAGTTCATTATGAAGAATATTAGTATGGATTTATGCCCAGAATGAAAGGATGAGAAGTTCTGATATATGGATTAGATTTGAAATGATCTATTTTGTTTTTCTTATAAGAAGTTCTGATGTTGATCAGTTAGATATTTTGATTCTGTTATTACTAACGTTTCATATGTCTAAGTTGATTCAGAATTTCTTTTAAAGCAAAACAACTGTCACCAGCTTTTCCAGAAGTTGAACACATGTTCACTCTATTTTGGACAAGCACACGTGCAATTAAGGAGACGCCGCCCTAGGTAACTGTGCAAATCATTTCAAATATTACATTATCTCTCCTAACGTCACTATTCATTAAATGCATTTGATTCTTTGTTTTTTTAATCCTGTTCATTTAGAAACACATTGCATTTCATTTCAAATCCGTGCCTATATAAACTCATTCCCATGACATTTCATCTCTTTACATTCTCTCTCTTTGTTTGTTGCTATTGTGTGTTCATCTCTCTTTTCTTTGCATAAACCCTAGTTTCTAAAACCGAATCTCAGTGTGAATCCATGGCTTCATCCTCAAATGTTCAACGTAAGGTATCATCACAACAACAAGTTCAACAAAAGAGATCTGCATTTACTCCTTTGAAGACTTGTTCTATTCCTGTAAATGAACTGGAGGTTCTCTGCGAAACCATGGTGGATTTTGACAGTCTTATGGCACATGATTTCAAAACCAAAACTGCAATGTTGGAACAAGAATGGTCTAACTACTTTGAGAGGTTGATTGGACCAATTTATCTTTTGTTGGTTAAGGATTTCTGGACGCATGCTACAGTTACTCCAATTGCCATTATCTCTTTCGTGCTAGGGCATGAAGTGGTTATAACTGAGAAATTGATAAGGAAGTTGTATGGTCTTGAGGGAATAGATGATATTACTTGTGCTCTTCCTGGAAGAATTGATTGAGTTAAAGTTGATAAAGAACTGTTTACTTCTGGCATTGCATCTCCATTCAACATTGCCTCAAAGCCTTCCTACAAAATATGGGCTGAGATCATTCTGGGATCTCTCTATCATAGGAAGCAATCAAGAGCTGCTACTTATGTCAATCAGGATCAGAAGTACATCATATTCTGTATTGAAAAAGGAATGAGAGTCAATTTATCATAATTCTTTTTCAACATCTGAAGACTAACATTGAAGAATCAAGAGATGAAGAACGTCAGAAGAATCCCAACCTCAAAAGGAATACTATCCCTCTTGGGAGGATGATTTCAGATATTCTGATTGAAAGTGGATTGATAGAAGCTCTGAGAGCAGCTGGCTCACCTAAGTTCTTAACTGTTATCCAAGGAGTCATTCTTAATGCTCATTCTCTAAAAAGGATGCAGCTGATTGAAGAAGTGACTACTCTTCCAACAATGTTTCCAGATATTCTGACGAGAAGAACTCCTGTTGTGAGTTTCTCTCACATGTTCAAAGAGGAGCTAGACAAATATGTCAAACGCTATCTGAAGTCATGCGTTAAAGCTCAAACTTATGTTGATCCTGTGTGGATTCGAGGAAGAACTCTTCCATCTCTAGATGAGTTAAGAAAGAAAAAAAGAAGAAGAAAGAAAAGAAACTGAAAAGAAAGGCCACAGAAGCAAAACTTGATGCTAAGCCAGCTAAGAAGCAGAAGAACCCCTTTGATTCTCTCAAGGTAAAATCTGATGATTACCTTGAAAAGCGTTTTCACAAAGTTTTTCTTGCAGATTCTTCTGCCCTTCCCCCTCAGAAAAAGCCGTCTCCTTCTGTCATTCCATCCTCTTCCATAAACTTAAACAGAAATCAACCACTTCCATCTACACAAATTCTGAACCCTCAAACACTAAATTCTATCCCCCAAACTCCTTCTGAAAATTTTCTCTCATCCACCTCCACACCAGAATCTTCATCTTCTTTAACCTCTTCCATCACCCCTGCTTTACTATCTAGAGAATCTAAACCTTACTGTCTTCTGTATCCTGACTATCGTTTCACCTTCAATCCTCCTGAACCATCGATTGGTGTTAGCTATTACATGCTAATGCATAAAGTAAGAATAGGGTTGGATACCCTGAAAGTTGCTTATGATTCCAATTTGGATCATGCTACTTCTAGAGCTTTGTGGAGAATCTTTGAGAAGGACATTCAGAATGATATTCTGAACATCCAGAAGAGATGCTTGGCTGCTGCACCTGAATCTTCTGGTTACTCTTTGGATCTTGATGATGGTAAGTACTATCATCCCATCAGAAGCTGGATATATCTCGAGGAGAAAAAGTTTGTTGATGAGCTTGAAGATGAACCATGCCTTGCAATGGTTGTGTGGAAGCCCCACTATAGTGTTAAGGGAGACTTTCAGTCAATATTCAACTAGTTAAGGGAGAATCCCTCTGCTAAGGCACCAGATATGGTATATCCAGAAGTTGAATACCCTTCAGAACCTTCTTCTCCTACACCTCCAAGGAATTTGGTTGAAATTCTTAAGGCTCTTGAGAATTCAGAAGCGGCACTCCCTGCTCCTGTGTATGCTGAAGCTGATGCTGAGAATCAAGTTGTTGAGAATCATTCTGCTGAAAATCAAGATGATGTTCTCATGATTGATGCTGCTGTTGAGAATCCTACTCCTCTTCTGGACAATAGTGTTGAGGCTTCTTCTGCTGGTCCTTCTGTTCTGATGAATAGCATGAAGGCCCTTCAACATAATCAAGCTGATCTTGCTTCTCGTCTGGATAAGCATGAGGATACTCACAATGAGTTTCGATCTTTTATGAAGACGCAGACTGAAAGCACTGCTGAGATTCACAACCTTCTGGCCAAGATAGTTTCTAACCTAGGCTAGTCGTAGTCTGTTTGGCCTTAGTTGTTTTCTTGTTTCTTGCATCTGCCTTCTATCCCTTTGTACTTCTGATTAATTCTACATGAATGAAATCATTATCTTCTTCATTTTATGTCTTTTATCATCTGAATCTTTTTACATGCTTTTTGATGTTATGACAAAAAGGGGGAGAAACATGATAATTGATTTGGTTTATTATATCAGTTGCTGGGATTAAGTCTCAACATTCCTAACATTATTTGCAAGATCTATGTCCTTGAGATTTTTTGCAGGATTGAAGATATTCTGAAAAAGCTCAATATGAGAAGCAAATACATGGGGAAATGCAATTCTATAAAGAAGCATGTCTTGGAAGATTAAAGCAAGCTTAGTGCTGTGAAGCTTCAAGATCAGAAGCAAGAAGAATTTTCTGATATTCTCGTGGCAGAATATGTTCTGATACATTTTCTTCTCTCATATGCTCTGATACTTATTCTTTTTAAGAATATATCAAAGTTTGCTCTGATACATGTTCTTTCTTTAAAGAATGCTCTGAATCATTCATGCTCTGATTAGTTTTGTTTAGTTTGTTCTGAGACATTTCAGGATGTAAAGACGCTCTGATGATGCTCTGATACATTCAAGAATGTTCTGATACAATCAAGGATGCTATGAATCAAGAAGAAATTCAAAGCTCTGAAGCTGTCCTATGGAAGCTAGAAGTAGAAGCTCTGAATGTTCTGAAGTTCTAGGCAAAGTGAACGTCTCTACCAAAATGGAAAATACTCAGGGAAGTCTTTTATTTATAAATTCTTCTAGTATTTATTTCAGGGGGAGATTGTTAATCTCAGGGGGAGACATATTCACACATTCTGATTATATGCTTATGCTATATCTGTATAATTGTCTTTGGTCATCTGATATTCTGATTGCAAATTCATATCAATTATATATGTTTTTGTCATCATCAAAAAGGGGGAGATTGTTAGAACAAGATTTGTTCTGATCAATATTCTTAGTTCTGATGATAACAATGTATGTGAATTTTGTATAAGACAATGTGGTACTCTAATCCTTTATATTTTCCATTTCAGGGATTATATAAGGAGTACGCACAATTCAGCGCTAGAAGCACTGACTCAGAAGGTTCAAGTATGCAACATCAGAACATGCTCTCGCAAGACATCAGAAGATGGTCAAGCAGAATCAGAATATGGTCTATGAAGAATTAGAAGAACATGAGATCAGAAGCAGAAGCACTGTAGTTCTTATGGTATCACGCTAAAGCACTTCAAAGTCAGAAGACAAGAAGATGCTCTGCACCAAGCTGTTTGACTCTGATTATTCAAACGTTGTATCTACAAAGATCAGATCAGAAGCAAGTACAAGATGACAGGCTACTCTGACTGACAAAAGGAACGTTAGAAGCTACAAAAGGCAAAGTCAGTAGAAGCAGTAAAAGCAAGGCTCGAGGTAGTTGAAAAAAGAGTGAAACATTAAAATGCAAAGCTCTACGGAACACGCAACGCATTAAATGCTCCCAACGGTCATCTTCCCAAACGCCTATAAATAGAAGTTCTGATGAGAAGCTGAATACACAACTCTTGCGCAAAATACAGAAACGCTGTCAAATTCAAAAGCTCCCAAACTTCATCTTCAACCTCACTTCACTTGTAATATCTTAGTGAGATTTAAGCTTAGAACTTAAGAGAAATATCACTGTTGTGATTATAGCTTTTTAAGAATCATTTGAATACTCTTGTAAACATTTATTTTACATTGAGTTGTAAAAGGTTCCTAGAGTGATCAAGTTGTGATCAGTAGACTCTAGAAGACTTAGAAGTTTCTAAGTGGTGTATTCCTAGAGTGATCAAGGTGTGATCAGAATACTCTAGAAGACTTAGAGGGTATCTAAGTGGAAAACCATTGTAATCAAGATTGATTAGTGGATTAAATCCTCAGTTGAGGTAAATCACTCTAAGGGGGTGGACTGGAGTAGTTTCGTTAACAACGAACTAGGATAAAAATAACTGTGTTATTTGTTTTTATCTTAAGAGTTTTTAAAGTCACACTTATTCAAACCCCTCTTTCTAAGTTTTTTTCTATCCTTCAATCCTAAGTTCAAAATCGATTCTAAACATCATATACAGACAAATAATCATCAATTGCATCGTCATACATCAAAACAACATATTATTAGACGATAATCTATGCAATTTCATCAATTATAACATCCCTAAACCTAACATATAATCCAATTGACCTAGATAATTTTCCTAGTCAATGTTATCATCCAAAACACGATAAGAAATGTTAATCGGAGAGTCCCCCATTACCTTAGTCAAACGTTCTTGATTGGTCTCTCCCTCTGCTGCTCCTCTTTCACGATATTGAGTTCCCAATTCTTCGGTCTTTTCACGTTCTATCCCTTCTCTCCAATTCCTTATTATTTTATGAAAATAACATTAAATTAGTAATGGGCTTTACTAACTTAACACCTCCTTCTTACTAACATCACACATGGCCCAATACCATAAAGAATTCTTTTCCAATTTATTTTCATAAAACCAAAATAAGTATAATTATTAATTCAATTTCCAATTAAATTAGAAATTAAAATATACGGGTGTTACAAAAGGAGAGTCAGTGGGCTACTGCATTGTGCTCTAGTTAGAGTCTTTAGTAGGTGCGAGAAGAGCCCGATGAAATCTTGCATTGTGCATCAATATGAGTCTTAGATAAGCACAAGATATGGTATTCCCAAGAAGATTCTATGGTTTTTATCAAGCATTTTCTAGATAATGATGTAATTAGAACCTTATTCCCGAGATTAACTTTGTTGTAGTTTTTCCTTTTTAGGCTTAGACCCTCTTTGTCACAAAAAAAGACGACTTCTTAAAAGAAACTGTTCTGGACCGGCCCAATCTAGTCAAATGGGCCATTCCCGCCTTCGGCCCAATACGCGTCGGATCACATATGGAAGTTTCCACCCGACCAGACCGGGCAAACTTGCCAAGTAACAGACCACGAGGACCCCTCGTGCTCGGCAAACAACCAGTCCACGCGTCTCCTAAATATCCGCCCCAGTAGGAGGAGTCTAATCCGCTCAAAAACATCATATAAATAGCCCTCTTCATACAGAGGGCAAGGTAATCTTTTCTTACCCCAAAAAACCTTATTACTTTGTTGTACCTTGTGGAATACATAGTTACTTTGGCATCGGAGTGCCTTGCAGGTACAACCCCTTTTTTTCTCATATTCATCATGTTATACCCCAAAATTTTCCCGCATCTTTTTTCAGAGAGAAGGCAACTAACTTCTGTCTAAAAATTGGGAGTTTCATATAATCTTGGATTTTATTTCATAAATATCCCGGTTTTATGAATACTCAGTTTTTTAGAATCTTTTATACGGTATTTTGATTCGCTGTTGAATTTATTCTTACATAAACGCCAAATACTGTTTATCACTTCACACGCTGTTTATTTGAGATTTATTTGCAGATAAATAGTACTGACGCAATTGGTACAGAATTAAATTTTTGCAGGCGCAGAGTCCGGGGATTCAAACTGTACTGGTAACAATTAAATTATTATTAGTTTTTTGTTTCCCACTAATTTTTGTGCTATATTATTGTTTTCAAATCTTTTCATTTCTTTTCAAATCTCTTTCTTTCAAATCAAATCCTAACTTTATTCCATACATCTTTCTTTTCAAACCCTACCATACACTTTCTTTCAAATCCTACTACCACTCAAATTTTCCTTTTTTGTACGGTATCATTTTATTCCCCAACGTCTCTATCCTTCTTTTCACTCTATATATACCCCTCATTTTTTCCATAAATTCTCATATCAAATTTCACTCATTTCCCAAATTTCTATCTCCTAATTATTTTCTCTTCTTCCCCGGCAAAAATGGCAAAGTGGATGGATACGTTTTTTCTTATGGTCATCACTGTTTTGGTGGTGATCATGTCCTTTTTCTGTCTGCATAGTCCTGAAAAATGCGGACCTGGGATGCTTACACTCCCGTGCATCTATATGTTGTTGTTTATAGCATGGGTTTTTAATCGTCATATTTAAAGTTTGTTGTATCTTTCGCTTTCAAATAACGTACCGTTCATTATATTTGTCGTACTGTTCGTTATATTATGTAATATTTGTACTGTCAGTATTAAATATTATATTGTCTGTTATACCTTCGTTTAATTAGCAAGATAATATTTTGTGTGTTTATTGCTAGTTAAATATTTATTTCTATGCATTAAATCTTTTTCAAATATTATTATCAGTAATTTCGTTCGCGTACGATATATTTTTATTTATTTGTTATGTTTGTGTTTTTCTAACAACTCAGGTAAATAATTTTTCACCATTAACACCCCAAAAACAAAAAAGAAAAAAATTAACTTTAACTGTTGAGTTTTCACTTTAACTGTTACGTTAATGCCCGGACAGCCAGTTAACAGTCAAACCCGCTGACAACACGATTCTCCGTGTTTTGTATCATCATTCAAATCAATATTTCACATTTCAAAATTCCAAGATTTTTGTTCTAGAAGTCTTCTGATAATCACATGATCAGCAGAGACTCAACACTGCACAAAAATCAGGTACGCTTAACTGTCTCCTACACAAACAGTCCCTAATAAGGGTTTTTTGTTTTTTCAGGAGAACAAGTCTTTTTTTCAGACCTCAAATGGATTTCATGGATCTCCGTATGTCTCAAAGTACCATCAGACAAATTTTTAAACTTCGATTCGCTCGGACGCACACTCAGCAGCTCAAACAGTCAACAGACGACCCGTTTGACCGAAAAGTCAACAGACAGTCAAAAATGAATTTTTTGTCAACATCCATATTTTGTCAAAAGATTCATCATTTAATCAATGGTTTATCATAATTCATCAAGAAAAGTTTAGAAATCAACAAAACCCTAAGTTTCCAAATTAGGGTTTTCTCCTAAAAAGTCAACTGAACTTTGACCGTCCATAACTCTCTCCTCGTTCAATCAAAAAATTCAAACCAAAGCTTATTTTTAAGGAAATTAAATTATCTTTCAAATGAAATTGATCCCATGGTCATTGGGTTTACCATTTGGAAAATATGAACTCAGACATTACAAGTCATTTTCAAAGTCAACAAAAAGTGGTTTTTTGTCAAAGCCCATAACATCAAGATAACTTCTCCAAATGCAAAAAAGTTTCCAAAGTAGCTTGTAGAGGACATCTTGAGGTTTCTAAAAAGTACAAGAACTCCTTCATATGATCAAAATTGAGGGATTTATACCTTGTTGAAGTTAGCTATTTTTTGGGAAAATGCATGAAACTAGCATTGATCAAAATGGTTTTTTTTTCCAAAAGAGGCCAAGCATGCATGATCCAAACATGTTTCTAATGATGTTAAAGGGCTCCCATAACCAACATTAGGCCCATGACATTTTTGTTTCTTTTTTAATTTAATTTTATTACATTTAAAATTAAATTGGAAAAGAAATGATTCAAGACAATTATCCAAAGCTTTTGTCCTTAGCTTGAGTCACCAAGATGGCTTAACTTCTGCAGCATAGAGATGTACAGCAGGCCTATAGCAAGAGGGTTGAAGAAAAATGAAGCCATGGCCAAAGAATTCAAAGCTTTTAGTATTAAAAAATTCAAAAGTTCAAAAGCAATCAATGCTTGTTAGCTTAATATTTCAGCACTTCTATTGCTCATAAATAGCTTAAGACACTTCAGTAAGCATGGAGACACAAATTGGAATCAATATCATACTTGTATCACACTTATGTAAACTTGAAATTTTCAAAGAAATTCAAATTTTGAATTTTTAGTTTAAGCTATATTCCAGTCCAAATAATTATCTAAACACGATCCTCAAACATCCCTGAACCTATTCCAATCATTATCATCAATCAAAACACCCAAAATCGAGCCATACAAGCCACGGTTTGGTCTCACTCAAACTCAAATTCGTTTTCATATTTTCACTCATCATTAACGTTTTTTGATTGCATATTATGATTCATATGATTGTTTGGAACGTATCTGGGTTGTTCTTGTTGAGTTTTGATGCAGGAATCGGTATATGCCATGTTAAGGTTTCAAGTTCTTGAAATTAGGGATTCCATGTAGAAGTAATTTCAGGTCCAATTAATAGATCCATTGGACTCGTGAAGTGATTTATAGTCGATCTGGGCTGCGTATGGTCGTTTATTGTTGTTGATTTTTAGGTTTTGATGGCAAGGAGCTATGGCTACGTTTGAAAACCGTCACTATAGCCTATAGCAACGCTTGTCCGTAGCTATAGGGTTGTTGCAGGGTTTAAACGACGGAGGAGGGAAGAAGATGATTAGGTGTCCCCATCCCATTGGCTGGAAAACGCGCGTGTGGATTTTTTAAATCCAGCCAGACTCGGTGCTTGCCATCCACGCATATGCCATGTGACCTCGTCATCTCAGCCTTTAGATCCATCTGTCATTCAATCCAACGCCCATGACACGCTAGTCCATACTATGGACTCTCTCATCAGCCACACATGATCCATATTTAATATATTTTATATTTTTCCATTTTATTTGATTTTTCCTTGTAAAATTAATTTAAAATAGTTTTAAAAATCAAAAAATTATATTAAAAATATTTTTAGAGTGATAAAATGTTTAATTAATTTTTGACACAAAAATATTTTATTTTTCTTCATAATTAAAATATTTTGTTTAATTAATTAGATAATGTTGTTATATTTATCTTTTAATTATTTCTAACCTATCAAAAAAATCAAAAAAAATTTTCTTTTTATTAAATTAGGTTTATATATTATAAACTAATTTTTTACATATTTAGAATATTTTTCTCTTTAAGTTAAATTTATGTGTATAATTATTTGTATAATTATATGTTAATTAACTCAATAATCTCCAAAACAATTCAAAAAAATCAAACAAAAATTAATTTTATTTTAAAATTAATTAACAAACAATTTGAACATATTTTAGACTTAATTTTTTAGATTTAAATTTTATTTCTAATTCCTAACCTTTTAATTAAATTAATTATGCATTAATTTTAATTAAAATCAATCATCAAAAAATCCAAAAATATTTTCCCTTTATCTTATTGCAATCTAAATTCATAGATAAGTGTATAGGTTGTCAAAATCATGTAAGTAGCGTAGTTTACATTTCTCGCACAATCGATGTAATAGCGTAGATTTATTTTCCGCATTTTACATTCCTGCACTTTAATTTCTGTACATATAAAATTGTGTGTATTACAAGAATAATAACTGAAGCGCTAGATAACTAATTTCAAAGATAACATATCTGAAAATAAAACACAATCACACTTGCACCTCTTAGGGTAATCCCTCTGTTACTCTTTTCAAAATCAATTCTACTGTTTCAAAGGCGATTCAAATAATTTCTTTCTGTATCCAGTTGTCATACCCCAAAATTTGCCTTCCATAGTTCAGTCATGTTTGTTCAAAAGCTCAGGAGATTCATCAAGTCATTCTCTTGAGTAAAAGTCTCCTAAAACTAGGGTTTGAGGTTCTCTTAAGGAAATCAACAAGACAAGATCCATAACCAAACTCTCCATGGACTATTATGATCCAAGATACTCCTATGGCAAAAGTCAAGGCCCCAACTCCAAAGGTTACCTGTTCAAGCAACCCCAAGATTCACAGTCAACTGATTAAACCTAAAAAGTCAACCACAATCAAAGCATGGTCCAAACCTCTGATCATTGATCAAACATCAAGTATAGAAGTGTATATCCATCATTTGATCAAAATTTGATCACGATTTATCAGTAGAAACTCAGAGATGAACAAATACAAAAAAGGTTCAAATTAGGGTTTCTCTAGGAAAAAGTCAACTCAACTTTGACTGACCATAACTTTCACATGGAACATAAAAAATTCCCCAATCAAAGCCTATTTTGAAGGAAATTGAATTCTCTACAACTTTGTATCTCACAAGCCAAGGCTAGAAATACTTCATTTGAGAGGTACAAAGCAAAAGATTACAGGTCATTTTCAGGCATCCTTCAAAAGCAGTTTTTTGTCAAAGAAGATATGATCAAGATAAAAGCTCCAAATGAAAAACATGTTCCAAAGTGGCTTATAGAGGACCTCTTGAGGTTTCCAAAAAGTCTTAGAACTCCCTCATAGCTAAAAAATTGAGTGAGATATGCTTGATCAAAGTGGAGCAATTTTTGGAGGCAAAATGTGAAATAAGAAGGTTCAAACTAGAAATTTTTGCAAATGGGCCTATGGTATTGTGATGAAATCTTGATCCACAAATCACTAGCATGCCCAAAATCATATGCTACGAAATTTGACTTATTATTTGATTTAATATAATTTTTATTTCATTTTTAATGATTTAATTAAGTAGAAAATCAAATATTTTGTTAAATATGTGCATATGGATTGATTTTAATCAGCATTTATGGCAAAATACAATATATTTTCGTGCATATTGATTGGAGAAAAGATCAACACAAAATTGTGACCAAAATAGAAAGATTATATTAGAAAAATAAAATCAATTTCTACAAACTTGCAATATTGGATTCAAGGACTTTGCGCTTCATTCTTTTGACCTAATTTGGTTCTCCTATAAGTATACAAGTCAGAGCAATGGATTAGGGGTTGAAAGATCTGGGCGCAAACACACTTGCAAGAACACAAAAGTCATCAAAAATCCAAAATCGGTTTGGGAGAATTGGGGCATCTCAAGGAGTTTTAAGGATTGCAAAAGGTTCCCTGAAGGTTTCTGGAGCTATTAGGATCGCTACTCTGCTTCAACACCCCCAGAATAATCTCCTATAAGCCGAGGTAGGTCTTTCTGAACTTTGGTTCGATTTTCACATTTGAAGCATTCACATGTCAAATTGTTGGTGTGTTGTGATTTATATGATGTCTGTGATTGTTTCTGAATGGTTAAATTGAAGTTTGCATGTTCTAATCTCGTATTGCCATTAGAGGCCGGTCCAAGGTCTAGGGTTTGCAAATTGGGGGTTTCGTTTAGGGGTTAAATTAGGTTTAATTAAGGGTATCATCAAACTCGCGTGGTTGGGACGGAGAGAATGATAGGGTCGCGAAAAATTTATGTCCATGCATGAGTTGTTCGCTATTTTTTAGTTTAGTTTGCTACGATCCAAACCCATAGCCAAATCGTAGCTAATTTCCAGAAAAGAACCAGGTCTGGTGGGGAAGATGATGATGTGTCCCCATCCGGTTGGTCCATTCAAACTACGCGCGCGTTTTCCTTTATCTGTTTCATGTTTTTTTATATATTACAACGAGCGCGTGTCTTGAACAATTGAGGCATTTGGTTGGGTTGGTTGAAGGGCGCGTATGGGAGTGGAGGGTCACAGGTTCGAGCCCTCCCTCCAACATTATTTTTCATAAAAAAACCTTGTTTCTTGATCCAGTGTATGCTTTGCTATATGGACTACCATGCGCCACCGGATCTAAATCCCAGGATATCCACTCAGCCTAATCCAACGCCTTTGATCAAATCCCTATACCATGTGCCCTAATAATAACCTTATTGAATCATAACCTAATAACTAATTTATTTTTTAATTAATATATTTAGTTTTAATTAAATCTTTTATATATAATTAACTATGTAATAATTATTTTTGTAAAATAAAAAAAAATACATGATATTATTATTAAAATTCTAATTTGTTGTTCGTTCCGATTAAATCGATTAATCGCTATGGTTAACAATAATCTTAATTTAAATGCTATTTAATTAAAATAAAATTAGTTTCTATGTGGTTAAATGGTTGCAACTATTTTATTTGTTGTGATGATTAACCGTTCTTTTTCTCTCGCTTTAATTTGTTATACTTTTTAATCGAATCAATCGATTATGAGGAGTAACAATACAAATAAAATTCATAAAAATTATTAAAAATACTATTATTCGTTATTAGTGATAATTAAATCAATTAATTAAAATTGGTAACGATACAAATGCTAATCTGTTAACTATGGTAATTGAATCAATCGATTATTGCGGTTAATGGTACAAATTAAAATCAGGGTTGTACGCCCAAACCCTAAAACACTTTTCAAAACTACGAATTATCAAAACTACGATAAGGCAACTCAAAAAGCCTTCAAACACCTTCATATCAAAATCTAAGGCGTACAACCCTACCCCGAACTACGTTGACTCTGATTCTCCCTAAGGAGATACGTAGGCACTTGGCAACAAGGCGAGTCCCCCTCCTTCAAATCTTAATCATGTCAATAATTAAGCCTTTAACCCTATTCTGTTGCCTTTCTCTATGTGTTTTGCCATAATCTTCATCTTTGCAATGTTAACCTTTAGGACAGGGTTTTGGGTGCCTAACACCTTCCCTTAGCCCGAATATAGTATCTTACCCTAAATCTCTTAACCATTAAAGGTTTCCTATTCGCCTTGGTAGAATAGGTGGCGACTCTCTAAGTTATAAATTTTTAGGCAGGTTGCTATACCAGTCAAAGAAAATTTTCTAAAAGAAATAAGAAAGGATCTTACGAACTTAGGGTAGATCTCCTAATTGCTTGCTCAAATCAAACAAAACAACAAATGTTTCACATATCACTGTTTTTCCAAAACAAAAACTTTCAAAAAGACAACACTTTGTATATATCCAAACAAGGATCATTACGAAGTTAAAAATCTTTTTTTCAAACCATCAAAACATCTTTCGAAAGATAAAACACTTTGTATACATCCGCACAAGGATCATTACAAAGTTGATTCTTTACAAAAATATTTAAAGCCACATACAAGCATTTCAAAGCAAGACAAACGATTCAAACAAGTGAGCTAAGCAATTAAGAGCCCATGGATAACCATGGATACAAAGGGGTGCTAACACCTTCCCTTTGTATAACCTACCCCCGAACCCAAAATCTCTTTAAGGTCTTTTTCTGTTTCTTTTATAAACCTTTCCTTAATTGGATAAAATAAAAGTCGGTGGCGACTCTCTGATTTTCACAACTCAAAAATAAAAGAAGAGTCAGTTCGCATCCCACGAAAAATCGAGGACGACAGAACTGGCGACTCTGCTGGGGAATTCAAAAACAAAATGTTTTCAAAAGGGGTTACCTTAGAGTTTAGATCACTTCGATGTTTTCAATTGCTTGTCTTGTTTGCTCTATTTTTCAAAGGTTTGTTTGGGTATTGAATTTACTTGTGTGAAAGATTCTAACCCGAATCTCAAGATACCTTAAGTATGTGACAATAGACCAAGGAAACTGTACGGCATGTACCGATACGGCTGATCTGGTAGTCACCGTTAGTGCGATACTTTGGTCTGTACTAATATCCCTTGAAAACGATCAAGGAGTATGTTAGGCTTCCGAAATGTCATTAAACACTAATTTGCCTTAGAACCTTTAGTTGAACTTGACTTGTGGCCTATTAAGTGTCTGGCTTTGAAATTGATCGAAGTTAGTTATCCTCGAGGAATGTTTTGATCGGCCATCCGAGTGCCGTATTGAGATGTTGTCTCCAAGGATCATAGAACCCGAATACCATTTTAAGACAGGTTTAAACCAACTCAACTTCAGTGGGGAGGGTATCACCTATGAACCTCGTGCAAGCCTTTAAACCTAAGGCTATTGTGTGATTTGTGTGTGTTTGCCACATGTTTGACATCATGACATCATAAACATCATAAACATATCATTTTCTCACTAATCATTTCAAGGATCGAAGAGTTTATTTTTGTTCTGTGATTGCAGGTAATGGCTCCCGCTACTAGAGATTACATCCGAATCAACATCTCAACAGTACCATCTGAACTAAAGGACTTAATATCAGAATTTCCCAGAAATGCTAAATTCACCGAAAAGCACGGTCACCTACTCCATTTGGTTACCTCAAAATTTGAAGAATACATGATACGAGTCCTGTTCCAATTCTTTGATCCCGAACATCATTGTTTTACATTTCCTGATTACCAACTAGTACCCACCTTGGAGGAATTCTCTGAACTAGTTGGGTTACCTATTCGAGATCAATTACCTTTCACTGGTTTAGAAAAGACACCAAAGCCTGAAATCATTGCTGCTGCCTTACATTTACGAAAGTCAGAAATCGAGTCTAATTGGGAAACAAAGAGTGGAGTTAAGGGTTTGCTTGCTAAGTTCTTAATGGGAAAGGCTCGATCACTATTAAAAGATAGGAGTTACCAAGCTTTTGAAGAAGTTGTGGCTCTTTTGATTTATGGGTTGGTTTTATTCCCTAATCCCGACCAATTCATAAGTGTGCACGCTATCAACATTTTCTTAACCCGCAATCCGGTACCTACTTTACTGGGAGACATTCTACATTCTTTACACACTCATACCATGAAAAAGCGAGGAACTCTTATGTGTTGTGTACCACTACTGGCTAGATGGTTTACATTACACCTTCCCCGATCAGTGTTGAGAAACGAGCAAAGGATGCAATGGTCTCGCAGGATTATGTCTTTGTCTCATTCCGATATCCGGTGGAACAACTTCTTTCAAAAAAATATCACTCTCATTGACCATTGTGGGGAGTACCCTAATGTACCACTCCTTGGCATTAGGGGAGGCATCACTTACAACCCCTCTTTAGCTTTGCGCCAATTCGGATATGCACAAAGAAATGGTCCTCATGACATGATTATCCATGGCATTGTGTTCGACTATGAAGATGATTCCCAAAGATATCGACGAAGGTTTATACATGCTTGGAGAAGTGTCTACAATGTAGAAAGCAAGACTTTAGGACAATGGAATTCTATTCCCATGGAGCCTTACCTCAGATGGGTGCGTGCTCGTGCTCAGAAGTTCATCATGCCATATCCCTCTACTCTACCTGTGACTGTTGAGCCATAAGTCGAAGGGGAGGAACCTCGAGTTATTCTACATCCGGACATGCCAACTGACCGGGAAGAGCCGCAGAAATCTTGGGTTCAACTAAAAGGAGAAAGAGACACCTTCAAAGCACACTGTCAAGACTATGAGAGGAAAGTGTTGGAGCTCACCAGACAACTCCATGAAGAACAGCAGATCAACATATTCCTGGGTGCAAAGAGAAAGCGTCCATGGGAGGCTTGAAGAATCCTTTATTTTCTTTATTTTTTTGCTTTATCTTATAAGCCCGAAAGAGGCAAAGAAAAGAAGAAAAAAAGAGACAAAAGAAAAGAAAAGAAATAAAATGTTTGACTAATAAATGTTTGTTTCTCTCTTGTTTAAACAAATTTAAATTCTAAGATCCTTGAAAACATTGCATATACATTTCATTCATAAACATTGCATACCAGGTTCACATAACAGGTTTCTCATCTCCTCGCTGTTTATTTCAGTTAGAAGGGATGGATTCCGAAACAAGCATCAAGAATCTCGAGGCACAAAACGCCCAAGTTCAGATAGCAATTTTGGAGCTAGCAAAGGGGCAACAGGAACTGAAATCCCTGATGACCAAGAAGAAAAAGAAGCCCAAGGGATCTGTAGGTTTAAGCCACCTCGTGAGGAAAGTCAGAATCCCAGCCAGGATGCCCAGAAAAGCGCCAATCCCTGAAGTAGTCGGTGAAGGTGATCAAGAAGACAATCACAGCAACCAGGGTTCTGCCAAACTCTCTCTCATTCTCTCCTGACGAAGAAGATTATCACTCCGAAGACGAACAGGGTGATAGCAAATACCAGCAGTTGGAAGAACGCATGAAAGCTATGGAGATACAAAAAATACCTGGTTTAGACTTCAATGATCTTGGACTTGTCTCAGATATTGTTATCCCTCCAAAGTTCAAAGTTCCTGTCTTTGCAAAGTATGATGGAGTCTCTTGCCCAAAGCTGCATCTAAGATCTTATGCGAGGAAGATACTACCTCATACGGCAGATAACAAATTGTGGATTCATTTCTTCCAAGAAAGTCTGTCGGGTACTCAACTCGAGTGGTACTACCAACTGGAAAGTGCAAAAGTTCACACCTGGGAAGATTTGGCTGCTGCCTTCTACAAACAGTATCAATACAACGCTGACCTTGCACAAACCCGTACTCAACTCCGAGGCATGACCATGGCACCAAAAGAAAGTTTCAAAGAGTATGCACAAAAGTGGAGAGATCTAGCTGGAAGGGTTCAACCTCCCTTATCTGATCGCGAGCTGGTCGACATGTTCATGGGCACTTTAACTGGCCCTTTTTACAGTTATTTGCTGGGAAGCTCGTCGTCAGGTTTCACTGACCTGATATTAACTGGAGAGCGTGTCGAAAGCGGCATTCAAAGTGGAAAAATTCAAGTAGGCTCCTCCTCTGGTACTACAAAGAGGCCTATCAGTGGGAGAAATGAAGTCAATACAATGCACAGTCAGAAAGGTCGCAAAAGTGAGCATCACCAATCTGTAGGGGCTGTTCTGATCTCTGCATCTGCACCTTAAAAAGATCAACCGCCGAAGTATACGCGTCGACCAGATGCACCGAGAAGAAACTTCACCAGAATCAATATGCCAATCTCTCAAGCATTGCAGCACTTGTTGAAGGCAAATCTGATTACATTGAAAGATCCTCCGAAGAATGTCAACACTTCCTCTCCTAGTTATCGCCCCGACGCAACATGTGCATACCATTCCAATTGTCCAGGACATGACGCAGATCACTGTTGGGCCCTGAAAAATAAAATCCAAGACATGATAGATGCTGGGGAAATTGAATTCGATCCTCCAGAGACTCCAAATGTTATCATTACGCCTATGCCAAAACACGACAAGACCGTTAATGCTATCATGGACACTGTTTATATCTATGATGTGAGAGAGCTGTCAACTCCGCTCCTCGAAATCAAAAGAAAGCTAATACAGGCTGGTTTATTTCCAGGTTGTGACCCTGATTGCTTTTATTGCGCACACCTACCCAATGGTTGTGAAAATTTGAAAGGAGGAATTCAAAAGTGGATGGATCGTCGTATCATTATATTTGAGAAACTTCCTTCTATAGACAATTTGTGCGAAGTTTTTTAAAATGGGATGAAGATAGAGGATGTCTCAGTGGTTTCTAACATGCCATTAAAAATCCCTACCAAGGTTCCCTTCAAAATTTCTGCTGCACCCAGAGTGGCATCTGTAATCATTACCAATCCGGCTCCATTTCCATATTCCTCAGATAAAGCTGTCCCGTGGAATTATGGCACTAATGTTTATGTCCATGGAGTTAAACAAGACACCTTGACTAAAGAGGCTGTGAATTTTACTAATCCTGTTGTTGATAATATTGTGGGAACTAGTAAGATTACAAGAAGTGGAAGGATCTTTTCACCAGAAATTTCTCCAAATGTTACTACTGCTCCAGTCTAGGTCCTAGTTCCTAATCAAGATGTCAATGCTCGAGGCAAAGATCCACTAATTGAACCAGTTCAAGTACCTGTTGAAGTCACTGTTGAAGATCCTTCGAGGCAAGAAATGGAGGAAATATTGAAAATCATCTGCAAAAGTGATTACAATATTGTCGAACAACTGGGGCACACTGCTTCAAAGATTTCAATGCTATCTCTGCTGAAGTATTCAGAAGCTCATGCCAAGGCCCTGATGAAGTTCTTGAAAGCTGCACATGTACCACAAGAGATTTCAGTCGACCAATTTGAAAATTGTGTTGCCAATCTAATAGTGGATAACGGTCTCGGTTTCTCTGATGCTGATTTAACCCCTGCTGGGAAAAATCACAATAAAGCCCTGCACATCTCTATTGAATGTAACGGCACCACTTTATCTCATGTGCTGGTAGACAATGGTTCCTCGTTAAATGTGTTACCAAAAGTAGTACTGGAGAAACTTGACTTCGAAGGAGTTGTGTTACAACCAAGCGATGTTGTGGTAAGAGCCTTCGACGGATCAGCAAGAACAGTATACGGAGAAGTGAAGCTCCCAATCAAAGTGGACTCTCAGATCTTTGATTCTACCTTTTACGTGATGGAAATTCATCCAGCATACTCCTGTTTACTAGGACGCCCTTGGATACATGGGGCAAGCGCTGTAACTTCTACCCTGCATCAGAAGTTAAAATATCCGGTAAAAGGCAAGGTTGTCACAGTTTATGGCGAAGAAGAATATGTGGTTAGCCACCTGAGTAACTCCAAGTATGTTGAGATGGATGGTGAATTCATCGAAACCCCCTGCCAATCTTTTGAGGTGGTCCCTCCAGATGTCTCTACTGCCAAACATATTTCTGCTACTCCTACTACAAGAATAACTCCAACTATGGCTTCTCTCAAAGATGCTAAAGCTGTGATCGAAGAGGGTGGTTGCACAGTATTGGGACAACTCCTTGACGTACCTTATAAGTTCGATAAGCTAGGTCTGGGCTATGCTAATGGAACTCAGAAGAATGATCAAAGTCCTCGTTTTGGAGGATTAATGTCACATTTCATCAGCCAAGGAGTAAATGCTATTGAAGACGACCAAGTTCCACCCGTTTCCAAAGAGGTTTGGGATACTTTAGGAGAACCAAGCGTCAGGTACGACTTTCTAGTGAAATACACTGCTCCTCAAAGTTCTTTTATTGCCATTGAAGACATTGTCCCAACTGGATGGGATGATCAGTTCGAAAATTACAAAAGTCTCACAAGTTCCATTACTGAGCAATACCAAAGTCCACCTAGTCCAAGAGAAGTATGGGATACACTGGGAGAACCAAGTGGCAAGTATGACTTTATGGTGAAGTATTCCGCTCCCCTGAGCTCGCAGATCGCCATTGAAGACATCACCCCAACTGGATGGGATGAACATTTCGAAGACAATATGACACTCACAAGCCCTGTCACTCCTGAAGAATTATGGGAAACACCAAATAATGAGAATGATTCTCTGATGCAGTATACTGCTCCCCAGAGTGCACAAGTCTCTATCAAAGATATCATCCCGACTGGATGGGATGATCTTATCGAGTATCTCTCTCAGCCAACAGAGGCACCTCAGCCTGGGCTCTCATATCCAGCAGAGGATCTTCCTCATCCTAAAGGATCAACAGCTCATCTCGTCACCAAAGAAATCAATGTTGTGGAAGACGAAGAGGACAACTGCAACTGGAGCAACTGGATATTCCCTACTCACAACAATGGATTGAACAACTGGGAAGCTGAAGATGTTATCTCCTTTGATCAGGAGTAAATGCAATTTCCTGTTTGCGTTGTTTATATGTTCAAAAATAAAAATGGTTCCTGTACTATCGAACCATGAACTTAAAAGCCAGGTGCCTTGCCCGAAGCACACTGGTCCTTTTTATAAGGGTTTGTCATAGCATGATCATATGTTCATTCAATAAAATCATGGGACGTTTGCATATTCAAATTTTGCGATCCTTTTTGCTTCTTTCTTTACTTTATTCATTTTCAAATAGCTATATGTTCTTACACACACCCACATAATAAATGCAGATTCACATTCACTCTGGATCCTGTTGATAACGATTCTGCTATTGCCAGTCATGACTTTGAAAATCCGATCTACCAAATTGAGGACGAAATTGAGGAGGATTTTGAAGTACCTAGGGAACTTTCAAGGCTATTAGAACAAGAAGAAAGGACTATACAGCCGCATGAAGAGCCAATTGAGGTTATCAACGTGGGCAGTGACGAAGAAAAGAAAGAAGTCAAGATAGGGGCTGATTTAGAAGACAGTGTCAAGCAAAGACTGATTCAAATGTTACAAGACTACGGTGAGATATTCCCTTGGTCCTATGAAGATATGCCTGGCCTCGACACGGATATTGTGGTCCATCGCCTGCCAATCAAATAAGGTAGCACTCCAGTTAAGCAGAAACTGCGGAGGAGTAGGCCCGACATGTCCAAGAAGATTAAAGACGAGGTTGAGAAACAATTCAACGCTGGTTTTCTAAAAGTTGTGAGTTATCCTCCATGGATAGCTAACATCGTGCTTGTGCCTAAAAAAGACGGGAAAGTCAGAATGTGTGTAGACTACAGAGATCTGAATTGGGCAAGCCCCAAAGATGATTTCCCTTTACCTCACATCGATGTACTGGTTGACAATACTGCACAATGCAAGGTATTTTCCTTTATGGACGGATTCTCAGGTTACAACCAAATCAAGATGGCGCCCGAAGACATGGAAAAAACAACGTTTACAACACCCTGGGGAACCTTTTGTTACAAAGTGATGCCCTTTGGTTTAAAAAATGCAGGAGCAACATATCAGCGTGCAATGGTAGCTCTGTTCCATGATATGATTCATCAGGAAATAGAGGTTTATGTGGATGATATGATTGCAAAGTCCAACACCGAAGAAGAACATCTGGGTCATCTGCACAAGCTGTTTGACAGACTCAAGAAGTACATGTTGCGACTGAGTCCGAACAAGTGTACCTTTGGAGTAAGATCCGGTAAACTCTTAGGTTTCATCGTCAGCAGCAAGGGTATTGAAGTTGATCCTGCCAAGGTCAAAGCCATTCAAGAAATGCCCATACCCCGTACCGAGAAACAAGTCAGAGGATTCTTGGGACGTCTGAACTACATCGCCAGATTTATTGCCCATATGACTACTACTTGTGTGCCAATCTTCAAATTGTTGAAGAAAGATCAAGTGGAAAGATGGAACGGCAAATGCCAATTAGCCTTTGATAAGATCAAAGAATATCTTCAAAAACCGCCAATCTTACTACCACCAGTGGAAGGAAGACCTCTGATAATGTACCTAACAGTGTCAGAAGATTCAATGGGGTGTGTACTGGGGCAACATGACGAGTCTGGCCGAAAAGAGCATGCAATCTACTATTTTAGCAAAAAGTTTACCGATTGTGAAACAAGATACTCACTGCTCGAGAAAACTTGTTGTGCCTTGGCATGGGCGGCTCGCCGGCTAAGACAGTATATGCTAAACCATACCACTTTGCTGATCTCCAAAATGGATCCTATCAAACATGTGTTCGAAAAACCTGCTCTCTCTGGAAGAATAGCAAGGTGGCAAATGATCTTAACAGAGTATGACATCCAGTACACTTCGCAAAAGGCAATCAAAGGAAGTGTGGTAGCTGATCATCTGGCTCATCAAGCAGTGGATGATTATCAAGCGTTGAACTTTGACTTCCCAGATGAAGATATTATGCTAGTTACTGACTACGAACAACCCGGACCGGAGGAAGGACCCGAGCAAGGATCCCGATGGACTATGGTTTTTGATGGAGCCTCTAATGCGCTTGGCAATGGCATCAGAGCTGTAATCATTTCTCCTACAGGAGGACATACACCATTCACTGCCAGATTATGTTTCAACTGCACTAACAATATAGCCGAGTATGAAACATGTATTCTGGGTCTCAAAGCTGCAATCGATCTGAGAATCAAGTTCCTGGAGGTATACGGAGACTCGGCCCTTGTAATTTATCAAGTCAAAGGGGAATGGGACACGAAGCACCCGAATCTAATTCCTTACAAAGAATATGTGCTGAGTTTGATTCCTTACTTTAAAGAAATCACTTTTGGACATATCCCGCGAGAAGAAAATCAACTAGCTGATGCCCTAGCTACCATGTCATCTATGTTCAAAGTCAAGTGGGACAATAAGGCGCCAATGATTACCATTTACAGACAGGATGAACCAGCCTATTGCAATGAGGTCAATACTGAAAAAGTGGAAGAAAAATCATGGTTCCATGAAGTAAAAAGATATCTCGAAGCCTAGGAGTATCCTGAAGGGGCATCCATCAATGATAGAAAGTTTCTAAGAAGATTTGCTGCCAAATTCTTTCTGAGTAACAAAACCCTGTACAAGCGCAACCATGACTCGACTCTGCTTCGTTGTGTGAACAAGAAGGAAGCGGAACAGATTATGGAAGATATACACGATGGTGCCTTTGGTACTCATTCAAGTGGACATACAATGGCTAAAAATATTCTGAGAGCAGGTTACTACTGGTCTACCATGGAGACAGACTACCATCATCACTCCAGAGCTTGTCACAAATGCCAGATATATGCCGACAAAGTACATGTACCTCCAGTCCCATTAAACGTTCTGACAGCTCCTTGGCCTTTTGCAATGTGGGGAATCGATATGATTGGAGAAATCAAGCCTACTGCTTCAAATGGACATCGTTTTATACTGGTCGCTATTGACTACTTCACAAAATGGGTAGAGGCAGCCTCGTTTGCTTCAGTCACCAAGAATGTGGTGGCCCGGTTTATCAAGCATAATCTCATTTGTCGGTATGGCATCCCTGAAAGGATCATCACAGACAATGGCACAAATTTAAACAATAGGATGATTACCGAACTCTGCACGCAGTTCCAGATCAAACATCATAATTCATCCCCATATCGACCAAAGATGAATGGCGCCGTGGAAGCTACCAGCAAGAACATCAAGAAGATCATACAAAAGATGACAGTAACCTACAAAGACTGGCATGAGATGTTACCTTTTGCTCTTCATGGTTATCGCACATCACCGCGTACTTCAACAGGGGCAACTCCATTTTCCTTAGTCTATGGTATGGAGGCAGTTCTTCCAATTGAAATTCAGATTCCTTCCCTAAGGATTATGAAAGAATCCGATCTAGACGAAGACGATTGGATTCAGACTCGGCTGGACCAGATAAATTTGATTGATGAGAAGAGGCTTGCGGCTATTTGTCATGGTCAGTTATACCAGAAACGTATGATCAAGGCCTTCAACAAAAAAGTCAGGAGTCAGGCATATCAAATCGGTGATTTGGTTGTAAAACGCATCATTTTACCACAGGGCGACCCCAGGGGCAAGTGGACTCCCACTTATGAGGGACCATTTGTAATCAAGAAAGTATTCTCCGGCAGAGCCATGTTTTTTACCACTATGGATGGCGAAGATTTCTCACACCCTGTAAATGCGGACATAGTAAAAAGTACTTCGCTTAAAGAAAAGCTCGCTAAGTTGAAAACCTGAAAGGGCGACTTAGGCAAAAATGAGCGTCTCGGTGGATTGAAAACCTGAAAGGGCGATCCAGGCAAAATTAGAGACTAAAAAAAATAATAATTATCCCGGTAGGCTGAAAAACTGAAAAGGCAGCCTAGGCAAAAGTTAGGGAATAAAGCGTACGACTATGTCCCGTTTGGCTACCCACTCTCCTTCAAGGTTCAACACATCAAAGGCACTAATCAGTCCAAACATTTTCTTCCAACAAGTGAGGGATGAGATACTCAAAGACAGATTGGCAATAGCAGAGTTGAAACTTGACTGGATTGTTTTCACATAGCTATTTTCCTTTATAAGTACTTTTCAAAGTTTTATGACAATTTCCTACTACTAGGATTTTTGTCTCCTTGTACTAATCCGCCTATTATGGCTCTCTTTTTCAAAATCAATACAGTTCATGCTCAAAATCAATGTTTTCACTTTTTCTGTTTTGAACGCGTAAACGTCCCAATGATAATTTTGAACGAACATATGCATTTGAATATGATTGATGTTTATAAGAAAAACAAGAATAGCATTCAGGTAATGTCCCAATCATCTGGACATCATCCCGAAACCAGCATCAGAAGAAGAAGTTCCCCAACAGAGATACGTTTCTCAACAGAATCCTTAATGAGATTCTCTCCAACAAAGTGATTCGAGAAACCTTATTCCCCAGTAGGGCTGTTCAAGATCACTATCCCCAGGAGGTGTGATCCTCCACACCAAGGCTTGATCAAATAGTACATCGGAGGATTACACATCTTTCTTATTCCCATTCAAGGTGCATCAAAATCAGAACCTTCAAGTTACCTTCATCCTCAAAGTGGTAGTCAAAGATCACTCAACAGAGCATCCTGGTCCGTAAGAAAGTTCCCCAGCTGAGTATACTCGAACAAGATAGCAAAGATCATCAACAGTCATAATATCATCATAACAAGCAGGGATTTACTTTCCCAACAAGAAGTTTGATACACTCCAAAACTGCATAAGTCATGTCCATACATCATACATCATACGCATATTCATACATAGCATATAATGTTTCATGACAAACGCATACATAACATGCACGGTTCTCATTAAGATTGAGAATCTCAACATATACATTACATGCATCATGACATTGCATGTCACTAACTTGGTTTTTCAGGTGGACGAATATCCTCAGCAAGTTATTCTCAATCACATGCAATATTCTCCTGGGTTCTGTCCAGACAAGTATTCCTCTCAGATATAATCAAACCAAAGATTCATTCTGAAGAGCTCTCTTTTTTCAAATCACTTATCAACTCTAAATAAGCAAAGCAGATACGGTCTAATGGTGACTCATTCTGACGCTTCCAGACTATACTACAGTCAAATAAACAACTTCAAATCCTTCAGATCTAAGTCGATACCTTGGACGGTTCCTTAATGATCTACCTTCAAGATCTAAGACGATACCTTGGACGGTTCCTTAATGATCTACCTTCAGATCTAAGTCGATACCTTGGACGGGTCCTTAATGTTCTACTTTCAGATCTAAGTCGATACCTTGTACGGTTCCTTAAAGATCTATCTTCAAGATCTAAAAGCGGACACCTCGGACGGTTCTATAACGATCAACCTTCAAAGGTCTAAAGCGGATACCTCAGACGGTTCCACAACGATCAACATTCAAAATCTAAATCAGAAATTTTTTTGGACAGTTCCGTAACGATCAGCCTCCAAGATTTAAAGCGGTAACGTCGAACGGTTCCGTAACGGTCAACGCAGAGGTTTTCAAATCCTTCATCAAGATATAATCAGTGGATTCATTCTGATGAACAAACCATCAACACATTCGCTAGATGGCATCTGAAAGCCCATCTCAGGTAATGTTTTGATCCACCAATTACATTTCTCAAGCCACATTCAATACAAATTCCAGCATCACTTCTGGTGAAGGTAAGTGCAAATTTCAGGGCATCTAAATATTCAATCATCTTCTACCTTTAGATTCCAATCGGTCTCTTCAGGTTTAAGAAGATTGAATAGGGGCAACTGTTATACCCCAAAATTTGCCCGCATCTTTTTTCAGAGAGAAGGCAACTGACTTCTGTCTAAAAATTGGGAGTTTCATATAATCTTGGATTTTATTTCATAAATATCCCGATTTTATGAATACTCAGTTTTTTAGAATCTTTTATACGGTATTTTGATTCGCTGTTGAATTTATTCTTACATGAACGCCAAATACTGTTTATCACTTCACACGCTGTTTATTTGAGATTTATTTGCAGATAAATAGTACTAACGCAATTGGTACAGAATTAAATTTTTAGAGGCGCAAAGTCCGGGGATTCAAACTGTACTGGTAACAATTAAATTATTATTAGTTTTTTGTTTCCCACTAATTTTTGTGCTATATTATTGTTTTCAAATCTTTTCCTTTCTTTTCAAATCTCTTTCTTTCAAATCAAATCCTAACTTTATTCCATACATCTTTCTTTTCAAACCCTACCATACACTTTCTTTCAAATCCTAATACCACTCAAATTTTCCTTTTTTGTACGGTATCATTTCATTCCCCAACGTCTCTATCCTTCTTTTCACTCTATATATACCCCTCATTTTTTCCATAAATTCTCACATCAAATTTCACTCATTTCCCAAATTTCTATCTCCTAATTATTTTCTCTTCTTCCCCGGCAAAAATGGCAAAGTGGATGGATACGTTTTTTCTTATGGTCATCACTGTTTTGGTGGTGATCATGTCCTTTTTCTGTCTGCATAGTCCTGAAAAATGCGGACCTGGGATGCTTACACTCCCGTGCATCTATATGTTGTTGTTTATAGCATGGGTTTTTAATCGTCATATTTAAAGTTTGTTGTATCTTTCGCTTTCAAATAACGTACCGTTCATTATATTTGTCGTACTGTTCGTTATATTATGTAATATTTGTACTGTCAGTATTAAATATTATATTGTCTGTTATACCGTCATTTAATTAGCAAGATAATATTATGTGTGTTTATTGCTAGTTAAATATTTATTTCTATGCATTAAATCTTTTTCAAATATTATTATCAGTAATTTCGTTCGCGTACAGTATATTTTTATTTATTTGTTATGTTTGTGTTTTTCTAACAACTCAGGTAAATAATTTTTCACCATTAACACAACAAAAACAAAAAGAAAAAAATTAACTTTAACTGTTGAGTTTTCACTTTAACTGTTACGTTAATGCCCGGACAGCCAGTTAACAGCCAAACCCGCTGACAGCACGATTCTCCGTGTTTTGTATCATCATTCAAATCAATCTTTCACATTTCAAAATTCCAATATTTTTGTTCTAGAAGTCTTCTGATAATCACATGATCAGTAGAGACTCAACACTGCACAAAAATCAGGTACGCTTAACTGTCTCCTACACAAACAGTCCCTAATTAGGGTTTTTTGTTTTTTCAGGAGAACAAGTTTTTTTTGAGACCTCAAATGGATTTCATGGATCTCCATATGTCTCAAAGTACCATCAGAAAAATTTTCAAACTTTGATTCGCTCGGACGCACACTCAGCAGCTCAAACAGTCAACAGACGACCCGTTTGACCGAAAAGTCAACACACAGTCAAAAATGAAATTTTTTGTCAACATCCATATTTTGTCAAAAGATTCATCATTTGATCAATGGTTGATCATAATTCATCAAGAAAAGTTCAGAAATCAACAAAACCCTAAGTTTCAAAATTAGGGTTTTCTCCTAAAAAGTCAACTGAACTTTGACCGGCCATAACTCTCTCCTCGTTCATTCAAAAAATTCCAACCAAAGCTTATTTTGAAGGAAATTCAATTATCTTTCAAATGAAATTGATCCCATGGTCATTGGCTTTACCATTTGGAAAATATGAACTCAGACATTACAAGTCATTTTCAAAGTCAACAAAAAGTGGTTTTTTGTCAAAGCCCATAACATCAAGATAACTTCTCCAAATGCAAAAAAGTTTCCAAAGTAGCTTGTAGAGGACATCTTGAGGTTTCTAAAAAGTACAAGAACTCCTTCATATGATCAAAATTGAGGGATTTATACCTTGTTGAAGTTAGCTATTTTTTGGGAAAATGCATGAAACTAGCATTGATCAAAATGGTTTTTTTTCCAAAAGAGGCCAAGCATGCATGATCCAAACATGTTTCTAATGATGTTAAAGGGCTCCCATGACCAACATTAGGCCCATGACATTTTTGTTTCTTTTTTAATTTAATTTTATTACATTTAAAATTAAATTGGAAAAGAAATGATTCAAGACAGTTATCCAAAGCTTTTGTCCTTAGCTTGAGTCACCAAGATGGCTTAACTTCTGCAGCATAGAGATGTACAATAGGCCTATAGCAAGAGGGTTGAAGAAAAATGAAGCCATGGCCAAAGAATTCAAAGCTTTTAGTATTAAAAAATTCAAAAGTTCAAAAGCAATCAATGCTTGTTAGCTTAATATTTCAGCACTTCTATTGCTCATAAATAGCTTAAGACACTTCAGTAAGCATGGAGACACAAATTGGAATCAATATCATACTTGTATCACACTTATGTAAACTTGAAATTTTCGAAGAAATTCAAATTTTCAATTTTTAGTTTAAGCCAATTTCCAGTCCAAATAATTATCTAAACACGATCCTCAAACATCCCTGAACCTATTCCAATCATTATCATCAATCAAAACACCCAAAATCGAGCCATACAAGCCACGGTTTGGTCTCACTCAAACTCAAATTCGTTTTCATATTTTCACTCATCATTAACGTTTTTTGATTGCATATTATGATTCATATGATTGTTTGGAACGTATTGGGTTGTTCTTGTTGAGTTTTGATACAGGAATCGGTATATGCCATGTTAGGTTTTCAAGGGATTCCATGTAGAAGTAATTTTAGGTCCAATTAATAGATCCATTGGACTCGTGAGGTGATTTATAGTCGATCTGGGCTGCGTATGGTCGTTTATTGTTGTTGATTTTCATGTGTTGATGGCAAGGAGCTATGTCTACGTTTGAAAACCGTCATTATAGCCTATAGCAACGCTTGTCCGTAGCTATAGGGTTGTTGCAGGGTTTAAACGACGGAGGAGGGAAGAAGATGATTAGGTGTCCCCATCCCATTAGCTGGAAAACGCGCGTGTGGATTTTTTAAATCCAGCCAGACTCGGTGCTTGCCATCCACGCATATGCCATGTGACCTCGTCATCTCAGCCTTCAGATCCATCTGTCATTCAATCCAACGCCCATGACACGCTAGTCCATACTATGGACTCTCTCATCAGCCACACATGATCCATATTTAATATATTTTATATTTTTCCATTTTATTTGATTTTCCTTGTAAAATTAATTTAAAATAGTTTTAAAAATCAAAAAATTATATTAAAAATATTTTTAGAGTGATAAAATGTTTAATTAATTTTTGACACAAAAATATTTTATTTTTCTTCATAATTAAAATATTTTGTTTAATTAATTAGATAATATTGTTATATTTATCTTTTAATTATTTCTAACCTATCAAAAAAATCAAAAAAAATATTTTCGTTTTATTAAATTAGGTTTATATATTATAAACTAATTTTGTACATATTTAGAATATTTTTCTCTTTAAGTTAAATTTATGTGTATAATTATTTGTATAATTATATGTTAATTAACTCAATAATCTCCAAAACAATTCAAAAAAATCAAACAAAAATTAATTTTATTTTAAAATTAATTAACAAACAATTTGAACATATTTTAGACTTAATTTTTTAGATTTAAATTTTATTTCTAATTCCTAACCTTTTAATTAAATTAATTATGCATTAATTTTAATTAAAATCAATCATCAAAAAATCCAAAAATATTTTCCCTTTATCTTTTTGCAATCTAAATTCATAGATAAGTGTATAGGTTGTCAAAATCATGTAAATAGCGTAGTTTACATTTCTCACACAATCGATGTAATAGCGTAGACTTATTTTCCGCATTTTACATTCCCGCACTTTAATTTCTGTACATATAAAATTGTGTGTATGACAAGAATAATAACTGAAGCGCTAGATAACTAATTTCAAAGATAACATAT
The DNA here is from genome assembly GCF_029867415.1 of Vicia villosa. Lineage (NCBI taxonomy): Eukaryota > Viridiplantae > Streptophyta > Magnoliopsida > Fabales > Fabaceae > Vicia > Vicia villosa. Next base: position 58,752,288 of record NC_081181.1, on the reverse strand, counting down.
CTGAAAATAAAACACAATCACACTTGCACCTCTTAGGGTAATCCCTCTGTTACTCTTTTCAAAATCAATTCTACTGTTTCAAAGGCGATTCAAATAATTTCTTTCTGTATCCAGTCAAAGAAAATTTTCTAAAAGAAATAAGAAAGGATCTTACGAACTTAGGGTAGATCTCCTAATTGCTTGCTCAAATCAAACAAAACAACAAATGTTTCACATATCACTGTTTTTCCAAAACAAAAACTTTCAAAAAGACAATACTTTGTATATATCCAAACAAGGATCATTACGAAGTTAAAAATCTTTTTTTCAAACCATCAAAACATCTTTCGAAAGATAAAACACTTTGTATACATCCGCACAAGGATCATTACAAAGTTAATTCTTTACAAAAATATTTAAAACCACATACAAGCATTTCAAAGCAAGACAAACGATTCAAACAAGTGAGCTAAGCAATTAAGAGCCCATGGATAACCATGGATACAAAGGGGTGCTAACACCTTCCCTTTGTATAACCTACCCCCGAACCCAAAATCTCTTTAAGGTCTTTTTCTGTTTCTTTTATAAGTCTTTCCTTAGGTGAATAAAATAAAAGTCGGTGGCGACTCTCTGATTTTCACAACTCAAAAATAAAAGAAGAGTCAGTTCGCATCCCACGAAAAACCGAGGACGACACATCATCCCGAACATCAAGCCTTCATTGTTGCTGGCCACCTGATCTGCTCGGTAAGATCAGTGGCGCCGTCTGTGGGAAATCTAGCTCCCCCGTTCCTTTTTCTTGCACCTTCTTGATCCATTCTCGCCTCTTGCAAGAACCTAGGAACCAAAGCTTTAATCAAATTATTACTCATGGCCGGTAATAACGAAGATCCCTCTTCATTAGACGCTGCAATACTCAAGAAAAACGACATCTCCATCGTTCCTCCTTCCAGCAACACCGTCCCTCGAGACGGCGTCACAGCGTCTCCTTCCCCTAAAGATCTCCAAGATGATCAATCTCATCGTTTCAAAGATACAAGCGGGAAGGACAACCACGAAGAAAGTCTGGGCAACCCCTTCCTCTCCAAAGGATAGACTCCTCAAGACCAGACCATAAACGTTGTTCTAGCTGCTCTTGCCCAGACCAATGCGCTCTTACAATAGCAAAGTAACCGAATCGGGGCCCTCGAGCAGAAGCGCCGCTCAAAAACTCCCCCCGATCACAAAACTCGTTCTCGACGCGAAGTGATCACCAAGAAACCCCCATGTTCCCCCTCCACCAGGGAGAACGGGGATCCCTCTTCCAAGAAAGGGTCGAGCGACCAGCGTTCCCGACACCGTTCATAGTCCCCTCGGCCAAGAAGGAAGTCTAGATCACCCCCGGCCAGGCACGACGACAATCGGAGGCGACACAGGCATAGTCAGAGCTGATCTTTTTCTCCGACCGTCAGCGAAGACGAAGAGGAGCGCCATGGTCCTCTGCCTCAGGCAATCTTGGAAGCTCCCCTGCCAACCGGTCTCGAAAAACCCCCTCCACTGGGCACATACGACGGGACCACCGATCCAGACGAACACATAGAGAATATCGACGCCCTTCTCAATTACAGAGGGGTGCCCGGTGCTATCAAATGTCGTTTGTTCCCTACCCCCCTGCGCAAAGGAGCTATGACCTGGTATAAAAGTTTGCCCGACGAGTCCATCACATCGTGGAGGGTGCTCGGAAAACTTTTTTCGAGACATTTCACGGCCTCCCGAAGACACCCTAAGTCAGAAGCCTCTTTGGAAGCCATTATCCAAGGAAAGGACGAGTCTCTACGGGCGTACATAGAAAGATTTAATAAGGAAGCCGTACAAGTATCCACCACTGCCCATATGAAGAAATTCTTGCTCGAGCGCGGCCTCCGACCATGCTCGGACTTCACTAAAGCCGTAGGAATTGAAACACCGGCCACTCTTGACGAGTTCTTCCTCAAAGCCCAGGCCTACATACAATATAAGGAGAAAGAAGCCGCCCATATTGTTTGCAATTCCAGGCACGAAGAGAGCAGTAAAAATGCACGCCAAGATGAGTATCGCCGGGGAACTGACAAAAAGAAGGACGACAAGACTCGGGACCCCAAGGACTACAAAACCCCTGCGGGGAAATTCCGAGAGTACACCCCGCTGAACGCTTCAAGGGAGCGCATCTTGAACGAATGCGCAAACGCCAAGTTTCAGACGGAAAAGGTCCGGTTCCCGAAGAGCATGCCCGCCCGGCCAAACGTGGATAAATCGAAATTCTGCGGATTCCACAAAGGCCACGGGCACAACACCGAGGATTGCATTCACCTTAAGGATGCCATAGAGATATTAATCAGGGAGGGACATCTAAAGC